>NC_134483.1:552555283-552787482 GCF_040206685.1 Ascaphus truei
TTATGTCTGAAGCTCTTATTCCCATGATCTGTTATTTATATTATCTGTTATTTATATTATCTGTTATTTATTTGATTACCACGTGTATTACTGCTGTGAAGCGCTATGTACATTAATGGCGCTATATAAATAAAGACATACAATACAATACACACACACACACACATCAGCTCTACACTCACACAAACTGCTGCTACACATACAACAGCACAACACACACACACACACACACACACACACACACACACAAGCTCTACACTCACACAAACTGCTGCTACACATACAACAGCACAACACAAACACACACACTGCAGCCACTTACTAAACTTTGCACTCTCCCCCCCAGCTCTACACACAGCACAACACAGCACCTCTACACCCCCCCCCCACACACACACAGCACAACACAGCACCTCTACACCCCCCCCCCACACACACACAGCACAACACAGCACCTCTACACCCCCCCCCCACACACACACAGCACCTCTACACCCCCCCGACACACAGCACCTCTACACCCCCCCCCACACACACACAGCACAACACAGCACCTCTACACCCCTCCCCCCCCCCCCCACACAGCACAACACAGCACCTCTACACCCCCTCTCCCCCCACACAGCACAACACAGCACCTCTACACCCCCTCCCCACCCCCCCCCCACCCAGCACAGCACAACACAGCACTTCTACACCCCCTCCCCACCCCCCCCACCGCCCAGCACAACACAGCACCTCTACACCCCCCCCACACACACACACAACACAGCACCTCTACACCCCCCCCACACACACACAACAAACAATACAGCACCTCTACACCCCCCCCCCACACACACAGCACCTCTACACCCCCCCACACACACACAACACCTCTACACCCCCCCACACACACAGCACCTCTACACCCCTCCACACACACAGCACCTCTACACCCCCCCACACACAGCACCTCTACACCCCCCCCACACACACAACACAGCACCTCTACACCCCCCCCCCCACACACACACACACACACACACACAACACAGCACCTCTACACAACACACACACACAAACACAGCACCTCCCCCCCCCACACACACACACAACACAGCACCTCCCCCCCACACACACACAACACAGCACCTCTCCCCCCTCACCCCCACAACACAGCACCTCCCCCCCCCCCCCCAATTCAACAGAATCTGCTCAGAAAATCTCAGTCAGCTCGGGAGGGGGAGGAGTCAAACTGTGGCTGATACTTTTTGACCAATCCCCTGCCATGTCTCAGAGCTTTTACTTAATTCAAACCAATCCCCTGCCCTGTCTCAGCTGTTCTGAAAGCTGATTGGCTGGAAATAAACAGATTGAAAACTGCATTTTGCAAACTGCTGAAATTCCGGGCATTACTGTGGATAAAGCCCGGAATTCTAACCAATCAGAGAGCAGGGTTTCCAATAATGCCCTGAATTCCAACCAATCAGAGAGCAGGGTTTCCAATAATGCCCTGAATTCTAACCAATCAGAGAGCAGGGTTTCCAATAATGCCCTGAATTTTACTGCTTTAGCCTATAATATCTATTATTTATGTGATTACCACATGTATTACTACTGTGAAGTGCTATGTACATTAATGGCGCTATATAAATAAACACATACAATACAATACAGTACTATACTGTGTGTCTCACATGAGGGGCAGTGTGTGTGGGTGTCACATGCGGGGCTGTGTGTGTGTCTCATGCATGGCAGTGTGTGTATGTGTGTGACATGCAGAGCAGTGTGTTTGTGACGTGCAGAGCAGTGTGTGTGTGTGTGTCACATGTGGGGCAGTGTGTGTGTGTGTGTGTGTGTCACATGTGGGGCAGTGTGTGTGTGTGTGTGTCACATGCGGGGCAGTGTGTGTGTCACATGCAGGGCAGTGTGTGTGTTTGTGTCACATGCGGGGCAGTGTGTGTGTGTGTCACATGCGGGGCAGTGTGTGTGTGTCACATGCGGGGCAGTGTGTGTGTGTGTCACATGCGGGGCAGTGTGTGTGTGTGTGTCACATGCGGGGCAGTGTGTGTGTGTGTGTCACATGCAGGGCAGTGTGTGTGTTTGTGTCACATGCGGGGCAGTGTGTGTGTTTGTGTCACATGCGGGGCTGTGTGTGTGTCACATGCAGGGCAGTGTGTGTGTGTCACATGCAGGGCAGTGTGTGTGTGTGTCACATGCAGGGCAGTGTGTGTGTGGGTGTCACATGCGGGGCAGTGTGTGTGTGTGTGTGTCATATGCAGGGCAGTGTGTGTGTGTGTCACATGCACGGCAGTGTGTGTGTGGGTGTCACATGCAGGGCAGTGTGTGTGTGTCACATGCGTGGCAATGTGTGTGTGTGTGTGTGTGTGTGTGTGTCACATGCGGGGCAGTGTGTGTGTGTGTCACATGTGGGGCAGTGTGTGTGTGTTACAAGCGGGGCAGTGTGTGTGTGTGTGTCACATGCGGGGCAGTGTGTGTGTGTGTGTCACATGCGGGGCAGTGTGTGTGTGTGTCACATGCGGGGCAGTGTGTGTGTGTGTGTCACATGCGGGGCAGTGTGTGTGTGTGTGTCACATGCGGGGCAGTGTGTCTGTGTGTGTCACATGCGGGGCAGTGTGTGTGTGTGTGTGTGTGTGTGCGTGTGTCACATGCGGGGCAGTGTGTGTGTGGGTGTCACATGCTGGGCTGTGTGTGTGTCACATGCAGGGCAGTGTGTGTATGTGTGTGACATGCAGTGTGTGTATGTGTGTGACATGTGTTTCTGACGTGCAGAGCAGTGTGTGTGTGACATGCAGAGCAATGGGTGTGTCACATGTAGAGCAGCATGTGTGTGTGACATGCAGAGCAGTGTGTGTGACATGCAGAGCAGTGTGTGTATGTGTGTCACATGCGGGGCAGTGTGTTTGTGACGTGCAGAGCAGTGTGTGTGTTTGACATGCAGAGCAGTATGTGTATGACATGCAAAGCAGTGCGTGTGTGACATGCAGAGCAGTGTGTGTGTGTGTGACATGCAGAGCAGTGTGTGTATGAAATGCAGAGCAGTGTGTGTATGTGTAGACGGATGTTCACAGAGGTACACAATGGGAGGCTTTATAAGGTGAAATTATAATAGGCTTTATTGTGCCTTTTCCTTCTCATCAGGAAATTATCCAAACACGGGGGGGAACAAAGCTTCTATCCACTTGGGAGTATTTCTAGTGAAATCCCATGCACTTAATTCACATCTCCGTCAGTTAAGCATTTCTCCCAGCCCCAAACACACATAGCATGCAATAAGCAGATATAAGCAGTCTTTTAAGAATGAAAGTCTTATCTGTTAGTTGAGGTTGAGTAAGCTTCTCTGTTCTCCTGGAACCGCACCCATGCGTGCACAGAAAATATCAGCATCCAGGTTTAGAAGTCTTATTTGGTGTCTTGCAATCAGCTTTGTTGGGCAGAGCTCAAGACCGGTCAGCTCCAGAGATGTGCATTCTCCTGCACAGTCTCTCCTGTGAGACTCAAGAACACTCTGCTCTGTCTCTCCAAAGTTCAGCTCTCAGTCAGAGCTAAGGAGTCCCCCTCCCTGTCTCAAAAGACAGGCTTTTGTAAGCAATCAGGCAGGTGGTGTTTGTTAATTGACTACCAGCAGTTAACCACCACACTGCTGGATTAAAGGCACATTACTGAACAGGGATAAGTCCCCTGTTACATACCTCCCCTGTTTGTGGAAAGCTCGGGCTTACCACGGCCAAAGCCCATCCTTCCACTCTCATTCGAGATCTTTCTGTGACTTGAATGAGAGTGGATGGAGGAAGAGAACCCTCTGTCCCGCTGGGATTGGAGCCCTTTCTCCAGTTTATTTTTATAGTTTATTTTTGCTTGAGATCAGCACTCCTCAGTCGCTCGAGGAGGACTTTTTCCACTTAAAGTCTTTTTTTCGCGTGCGTGGTCATGAGATTTGTTGCGTCGGGCATTCCTCTTTTTGTAGACAAAGTGTATGGCAACAGTTGTAGGGCAGTTAGAACTAGCCCTTAGAGTTTTCTGCTCTTGAAGCAGTCTTTCTGCAGTTTCTCCACACCACAGAGTCGCCAGTTCAGCTTCTTTGGGACTGAGTTGAACCTCCACCTCCTTTTCCAGAGAACATCCTATTTTTTCAGCTTCCTCAGCTAAGGATTCTTCTGGCTTTGATTCTGCACTCCTACCTCTGTTTGTTGCATGTTGGGCAGCTGTAGGTTTGGCTAGTGCTTTCTTAGGTGGCTCCAACTTCGTAATTTTGTTTTGAAGTTGCGTAGAGTCCCCAACTCTCACTGTACCCTTGTCCTTACGGGCATTAGTTACTGTGGGATACTGGTGCTTGGGCAGAGCCAATACCTTTTTCCTTATTTGAGGAATCTGTAAGTTACTGGTCTGCAGAGTCTGTGTCAGAGTTTCCTTCATATTCTGGAGCTCTGTAATTTTTGTCGTCAAGGTTGCCGCTGCGTCTGTTTTCTCCTTGGTGTACTGACTCAAAGGAATGGAACAGTCTCTCTGTCTCTCCAGCTCTTGCTCCAGTTTCTGAGCCTTCTCACGCTCCCTCTCATACAGAGTCACCTGGTATTGAAGCTCCGCTTCCAATGATGCTCTGAAGACATGCAGCGTGGCCTTTAACTCCTCATACTGCTCTGTGGGGACGTACTGGGTATTCAGACGTTCCTGCAGCGCTTGTACCGCTTTAGCAGCCTGCAGTTTTTCTTCCTGCAGCGTTTGCTGCTTCTCCTCAGCATACTGGAGGTGTGTACGCAGACCTTGCAGTTGGTTCTGCAGTCGGTGCTCTGCTTCAAACTTTTCATTGACTTCTTCTGTCAACTGAAAATTTTCTTTTCAGTTTTAAGTTCTCTTTTTAATCTTGAATTTTCTCCTTTTTCAGTCTCTGTATTCTTCAGGGCTTCTTTCCAGTCCCCCTTCCATTTACGCACATCTGCTTCGAGAATGACCATCTCCTGGCGTGAGACTTCCTTCTCTAGGTTGAGGGTCTGAAGCTCCTTCTGAGAGACTGAGATCTGTATCAAGATTACCAATAGTTTCTTTAGCAATGTCCAGCTCCTCAGTGAGCCTGTGTAGTTCCTTTCTGGAAACTTCCAGGTCTGTGCGGCAGCTGTTGGTCTCATGATGTGAGGCATCCAGTGCTCTGCGGAGTGTCTGAACCTCTTTCTGAGATACGTCCACTTCTATCCGGACACTGTTGACCTCCTGTTGTGAGGCATTCAGCTCACTGTTGACCTCCTGTTGTGAGGCATTCAGCTCAGTGAACCTCCTGCTGGAAGACTGTCATCTGCTTCAGTGCCTCCTCATATTTCCGCTTTAGCGTAGCCAACATTTTATCAGATTGGCTCTGCTTTTCATCCATGGCGGAAATAGTAGCCTTTACAGTATCTAGCTCAGTCTTGAGATCCTCCAATTCGGTCTTGGCCGCAGAGTAAATTGCGAGCACAGTCTTCTGTAGCTCAGCATTATTTTTTTTCTCCCTTTCCAATTCTTCACAGAGCAGATCACAGTCATGCCTGGCAATTTTCAGGCCGTCTTCAGGGCTGGTCAAGGGATCGTCACTCACTGGTTCCGGCTCCACTTCCCTGGGATGACTGGTAGAGGGTTCCTCACTGTTGGCACCGGACAGACACTTCTTTGGGGTACACTATTTCTGCCTTGGGCCCTCTGGATATTCGGTTAACCGCGGGACGAATTCTCCATTTTCTCTAGCCTGCAGGGCAACTCGGTCCCCCTTTTCCTCCGCAAGATCTGCGGACGTGTCTGTTCCTTCCACGGTAAGTGAAGAACCGCTTTTCTTTTTCTTCCTTTTTGTTTTGGATGACTCCGTCCCTTCAGGGATACTGGGGCTCCATCTTCATTTGAAGTTTTAGCAGCGTCACTGGATCCACCCGGCTTTTCTTGCAACTGTAATAGCTGACGGAAATATTCAGTGATCCACTGCTCCTGCTCTGTCTCCTGCTGATCATATTCGTCATCAAAGGGAGCGGTCTTTTCTGTTCATGCCTAGTTCAGGCACCCCCACCATTCTTGGGGTGTTTTGTGGGTGTGACTCGGTTCGGGTTCCCCGTAAGAGATGTCTTCCTCTTTATTGGACTGGAAGGGCCACTCTTCCGTGGGGTAGGGTTCATTACAGGAACGCTGCATCTTGTCCTCCATTTTTAGGCTATCAGGTGTCATTTTCTTCCTGACCTCAGGAGGCGCTATTGCAGCTGTTGCTACTGTATTTGCTAGAACCCCCAATTGTGGTAGTCCTACAGATGGGCATATTTTGCGTGTAGAGGTCGTAGCTCTCACAGGCATCTCTGTAGAATATCTGTTTCTTGGATAAGTTTTACAATATCAGCAGTACTGTGCATGCATTTTCTCTTATCAGGTATACAAGATGTGCAGTTGCTAGGTAAAAAAGTCTATTTGCTTTACACCATTTTCTTGCTAGGTGGTATCCCTCCGCTTCAGCAACAGAATTTGGTTTTCTGCCTGAGTTCAGTAATTTTTAGTCTCATCTTTGGGTATTATGGCATTCACACGTCACACTTTGGGTGTCTGTTTTCTCCCAAGATATACAGTATATAGGCAGATTTTTACTTGCAGAAAAACATTCTTTGCAGTGGACTATTTCTTTCATTCCCGGCAGGGTGACTCAACACTCAGCAATTGGCTTTGAAATACCTTTTTCCTTTATAGGGCAATTTTACACTCAGCATTTGTTTGCTAAAAATACCCCTGCTTCAGCACAGTCTTTGTATCAATTTTCACACTTTTCTGCATATACTCCATTCACAGCTGGTAGCCCTATGCGGTGTGGCAACCTTTATTTGCAAAATCAGTACCACTCATGGGTCACCATATGTATTCACTGCTTCAGCGAAACTTTTGAAAACAACAAACACCTATCCCTTTTTAAGGGCTGACTCACTTCTTGAACCCTGACTATGGCTAGAAGGCAAAAATCCCTATTTCAATGACCATATTACACTTTGTGATAGGCAAAAAAAAAAAAAAAAAAGATTAGCTGTTTCAGTAGTCACTCTCCTCTTAGGATTGGGGCAAAGAGTCCATCTGTGTTTTTGTAAGTTTCAATGCAGTGTAAGTTTTCAGTGGTGTGTATCCCTTTAACTCTGATCTCTGCTGCATGAGGTTTTTTTTTTTCTCAGACTTGTTTGTAGGCAAAAAGCATAACAAAAAATTTCACATAAAACTCTCCGGTCCTTTTTAACTACAAAGACACCTATTGTCCCACCTCGGACACCATATGTAGACGGACGTTCACAGAGGTACACAATGGGAGGCTTTATAAGGTGAAATTATAATATGCTTTATTGTGCCTTTTCCTTCTCATCAGGAAATTATCCAAACACAGGGGGGGAACAAAGCTTCTATTCACCTTGGGAGTATTTCTAGTGAAATCCCATGCACTTGATTCACATCTCCGTCAGTTAAGCATTTCTCCCAGCCCCCAAACACACGTAGCATGCAATACGCAGATATAAGCAGTCTTTTAAGAATGAAAGTCTTATCTGTTAGTTGAGGTTGAGTAAGCTTCTCTGTTCTCCTGGAACCGCACTCATGCATGCACAGAAAATATCAGCATCCAGGTTTAGAAGTCTTATTTGGTGTCTTGCAATCAGCTTTGTTGGGCAGAGCTCAAGACCGGTCAGCTCCAGAGATGTGCATTCTCCTGCACAGTCTCTCCTGTGAGACTCAAGAACACTCTGCTCTGTCTCTCCAAAGTTCAGCTCTCAGTCAGAGCTAAGGAGTCCCCCTCCCTGTCTCAAAAGTCAGGCTTTTGTAAGCAATCAGGCAGGTGGTGTTTGTTAATTGACTACCAGCAGTTAACCACCACACTGCTGGATTAAAGGCACATTACTGAACAGGGATAAGTCCCCTGTTACAGTATGACATGCAGAGCAGTGCGTGTGTGACATGCAGAGCAGTGCGTGTGTGACATGCAGAGCAGTGTGTGTGTGACATGCAGAGCAGTGTGTGTATGACATGCAGAGCAGTGTGTGTATGACATGCAGAGCAGTGCATGTGTGACATGCAGAGCAGTGTGTGTGTGACATGCAGAGCAGTGTGTGTATGACATGCAGAGCAGTGCGTGTGGGACATGCAGAGCAGTGTGTGTGTGTGTGTGATATGCAGAGCAGTGTGTGTGTGTGTGTGTGTGTGTGTCACATGCGGGGCAGTGTGAGAGTGGGTGTCACAAGCAGGGCAGTGTGTGTGTGTCACATGCGGGGCAGTGTGTGTGTGTGTGTCACATGTGCGGCAGTGTGTGTGTGTGTGTCACATGTGGGGCAGTGTGTGTGTGTTACAAGCGGGGCAGTGTGTGTGTGTGTCACATGTGGGGCAGTGTGTGTGTTTGTGTGTGTGTGTGTGTGTCACATGCGAGGCAGTGTGTGTGTGTGTGTCACATTCGGGGCAGTATGTGTGTGTGTCACATGCGGGGCAGTGTGTGTGTGTGTCACATGCGGGGCAGTGTGTGTGTGTGTGTGTCACATGCGGGGTAGTGTTTCTGTGTGTGTCACATGCGGGGCAGTGTGTGTGCGTGTGTCACATGCGGGGCAGTGTGTGTGTGGGTGTCACATGCGGGGCTGTGTGTGTGTCACATGCAGGGCAGTGTGTGTATGTGTGTGACATGCAGAGCAGTGTGTTTGTGACGTGCAGAGCAGTGTGTGTGTGACATGCAGAGCAACGGGTGTGTCACATGTAGAGCAGCATGTGTGTATGACATGCAGAGCAGTGTGTATGATATGCAGAGCAGTGTGTGTCACATGCAGAGCAGTGTGTATGACATACAGAGCAGTGTGTGTGTGACATGCAGAGCAGTGTGTGACATGCAGAGCAGTGTGTGTATGTGTGTGACATGCAGAGCAGTGTGTGTGACATGCAGAACAGTGTGTGACATGCAGAGCAGTGTGTGTGACATGCAGAGCACAGTGTGTGACATGCAGAGCAGTGTGTGTGACATGCAGAGCACAGTGTGTGACATGCAGAGCAGTGTGTGACATGCAGAGCAGTGTGTGTGAAATGCAGAGCAGTGTGTGTGACATGGAGAGCAGTGTGTGTGTCACATGCGGGGCAGTGTGTGTGTGTCACATGTGGGGCAGTGTGTGTGTGTCACATTCGGGGCAGTGTGTGTGTCACATGCGGGGCAGTGTGTGTGTGTGTGTCACATGCGGGGCAGTGTGTGTGTGTGTCACATGCGGGGCAGTGTGTGTCTGTGTGTGTGTCACATGCGGGGCAGTGTGTGTGTGTCACATGCGGGGCAGTGTGTGTGTGTGTGTGTGTCACATGCGGGGCAGTGTGTGTGTCACATGCGGGTTAGTGTGTGTGTGTGTCACATGCGGGGCAGTGTGTGTTTGTGTGTGTGTCAAATGCGGGGCAGTGTGTGTGTGTGTGTGTCATATGCGGGGCAGTGTGTGTGACATGCAGAGCAGTGTGTATGTATGACATGCAAAGCAGTGCGTGTGTGACATGCAGAGCAGTGTGAGTGTGTGACATGCAGAGCAGTGTGTGTGTGTGACATGCAGTGCAGTGTGTCTGTGTGTGTGTGACATGCAGAGCAGTGTGTGTATGACATGCAGAGCAGATTGTGCACAGTCGCTCTGTATGCCCCATGCGCTGCAGACCCCACACTGTACGCACACCCCCGCTCTGAACACACCCCGCACACACCTGGCATGGTCTGTACACACACCCCACGCTCTGCATACGCACCACTGTGCACACTTTGCTCTGCACCCCACCTACTGCACACCCCACACTCTGCATAGACGCCACGCTCTGCACACATGCTCCGCTCTACACACACCACGCGCTTTGCACATGCTCCACTCGGCACACTCGCTTCTCTGCACCCCCCCCCCCTAGTCTGCACACACACCTCGCTCTACACACCCCACACTCTGCACACCCCATGCTCTGCACACCCCATGCTCTGCACAGACGCCACTTTCTGCACACCCCACGCTCTGCACAGACCCCATGCTCTGCACAGACCCCACGCTCTGCACCCCCCCCGCTATGCACAGACGCCACGCTCTGCACACCCCACGCTCTGCACAGACGCCTCGCTCTGCACACCCCACTTTCTGCACACACCACGCTCTGCACAGACGCCACGCTCTGCACACCCCACGCTCTGCACAAACGCCCCGCTCTGCACACCCCCTGCTATGCACAGATGCCCCGCTCTGCACAGACGCCCCGCTCTGCACAGACGCCCCGCTCTGCACACCCCACGCTCTGCACACCCCACACTCTGCACAGACGCCCCGCTCTGCACAGATGCCCCGCTCTGCACAGACGCCCCGCTCTGCACAGACGCCCCGCTCTGCACAGACGCCCCGCTCTGCACAGACGCCCTGCTCTGCAAACCCCACGCTCTGCACAGACGCCCCGCTCTGCACACCCCACGCTCTGCACTCCCCACGCTCTGCACACCCCACGCTCTGCACACCTGACGCTCTGCACACCCCACGCTCTGCACACCCCACGCTCTGCACAGACGCCCCGCTCTGCACACCCCACGCTCTGCACCCCCCCGCTCTGCACACCCCCCGCTCTGCACACCCCACGCTCTGCACATCCCACGCTCTGCACTCTGTGGCTTGCACCGGGACGGAGGTGCACCCCACGCTCTGCACACCCCACGCTCTCCACACCCCACACTCTGCAGACCCCACGCTCTGCACACCCCACGCTCTGCACTCTCTCTCCTAGGCTGTACTTGGAGAAGCAGCAGCCCGCGTTCCACCTGCACGCTGTGGCTTGCACCGAGACGGAGGTGCACCCCACGCTCTGCACACCCCACGCTCTGCACACCCCACGCTCTGCACTCTCTCTCCTAGGCTGTACTTGGAGAAGCAGCAGCCCGCGTTCCACCTGCACTCTGTGGCTTGCACCGGGACGGAGGTGCACCTATCGCTCTGCACACCCCATGCTCTGCACACCCCACGCTCTGCACACCCCACGCTCTGTACACCCCACGCTCTGCACTCTCTCTCCTAGGCTGTACTTGGAGAAGCAGCAGCCCGCGTTCCACCTGCACTCTGTGGCTTGCACCGGGACGGAGGTGCACCCCACGCTCTGCACACCCCACGCTCTGCACACCCCACGCTCTGCACACCCCACGCTCTGCACTCTCTCTCCTAGGCTGTACTTGGAGAAGCAGCAGCCCTCGTTCCGCCTGCACTCTGTGGCTTGCACCGGGACGGAGGTGCACCTATCGCTCTGCACACCCCACGCTCTGCACACCCCACGCTCTGCACACCCCACGCTCTGTACACCCCACGCTCTGCACTCTCTCTCCTAGGCTGTACTTGGAGAAGCAGCAGCCCTCGTTCCGCCTGCACTCTGTGGCTTGCACCGGGACGGAGGTGCACCTATCGCTCTGCACTCCCCACGCTCTGCACACCCCACGCTCTGCACACCCCACGCTCTGCACACCCC
Organism: Ascaphus truei; assembly: GCF_040206685.1. Taxonomy (NCBI): domain Eukaryota; kingdom Metazoa; phylum Chordata; class Amphibia; order Anura; family Ascaphidae; genus Ascaphus; species Ascaphus truei. The sequence goes on from NC_134483.1 coordinate 552,566,744, forward strand.
ACGCTCTGCACTCTCTCTCCTAGGCTGTACTTGGAGAAGCAGCAGCCCGCGTTCCACCTGCACTCTGTGGCTTGCACCGGGACGGAGGTGCACCCCACGCTCTGCACACCCCACGCTCTGCACACCCCACGCTCTGCACTCTCTCTCCTAGGCTGTACTTGGAGAATCAGCAGCCCTCGTTCCGCCTGCACTCTGTGGCTTGCACCAGGACGGAGGTGCACCTATCGCTCTGCACACCCCACGCTCTGCACACCCCACGCTCTGCACACCCCACGCTCTGTACACCCCACGCTCTGCACTCTCTCTCCTAGGCTGTACTTGGAGAAGCAGCAGCCCTCGTTCCGCCTGCACTCTGTGGCTTGCACCGGGACGGAGGTGCACCTATCGCTCTGCACACCCCCCGCTCTGCACACCCCACGCTCTGCACTCTCTCTCCTAGGCTGTACTTGGAGAAGCAGCAGCCCACGTTCCGCCTGCACTCTGTGGCTTGCACCGGGACGGAGGTGTACCTATCGCTCTGCACACCCCACGCTCTGCATACCCCACGCTCTGCACACCCCACGCTCTGCACTCTCTCTCCTAGGCTGTACTTGGAGAAGCAGCAGCCCACGTTCCGCCTGCACTCTGTGGCTTGCACCGGGACGGAGGTGCACCTATCGCTCTGCACTCCCCACGCTCTGCACACCCCACGCTCTGCACACCCGACGCTCTGCACACCCCACGCTCTGCACACCTCACGCTCTGCACACCCCACGCTCTGCACACCCCACGCTCTGCACACCCCACGCTCTGTACACCCCACGCTCTGCACTCTCTCTCCTAGGCTGTACTTGGAGAAGCAGCAGCCCGCGTTCCGCCTGCACTCTGTGGCTTGCACCGGGACGGAGGTGCACCTATCGCTCTGCCCCCTGGAGTTCTACAAACGGAACAGCACCGCAGCGTGTGAGGGAGGCGCGCCCGTCGTGGTGAGCTGCACCCTGGGAAATGGGGCCCCGGGACCCGCCACCAACAAGAAGAAGAAACTGTCTGAACCACAGCGCGAGGTCAGTCACATCCCCATCCAACCACAATGCACTTCAACACACCGCGTATTCACAGACCACAATGCACTGCAACACACCGCGTATTCACTGACCAGAATGCATTGCAAACACACCGCGTATTCACAGACCACAATGCACTGCAACACACCGCGTATTCACTGACCACAATGCACTGCAACACACCGCGTATTCACAGACCACAATGCACTGCAACACACCGCGTATTCACTGACCACAATGCACTGCAACACACCGTATATTCACAGACCAGAATGCACTGCAACACACCGCGTATTCACTGACCAGAATGCATTGCAAACGCACCGCGTATTCACTGACCAGAATGCACTGCAACACACCGCGTATTCACTGACCAGAATGCATTGCAAACGCACCGCGTATTCACTGACCAGAATGCACTGCAAACACACCGCATATTCACAGACCAGAATGCATTGCAAACGCACCGCGTATTCACAGACCAGAATGCATTGCAAACACACCGCGTATTCACAGACCAGAATGCATTGCAAACACACCGCATATTCACTGACCACAATGCACTGCAACACAACGCGTATTCACAGACCACAATGCATTGCAAACACACCGCGTATTCACAGACTACAATGCATTGCAAACACACCGCGTATACACTGACCACAATGCACTGCAAACACACCGCGTATTCACAGACTACAATGCACTGCAAACACACTGCGAATACACAGACCAGAATGCACTGCAAGCACACCGCGTATTCACAGACCAGAATGCATTGCAAACACACCGCGTATTCACAGACCACAATGCACTGCAAACACACCGCGTATACACTGACCACAATGCACTGCAAACACACTGCGAATACACTGACCAGAATGCACTGCAAACACACCGCGTATACACTGACCACAATGCACTGCAAACACACCGCGTATACACTGACCACAATGCACTGCAAACACACCGCGTATACACTGACCACAATGCACTGCAGTATCTCAAACAATCCAGGGGGAGCATGTGGGGGAAAGACAAATGGTTCACAAATAAGTGCAGACGTAATGAATTCAATGGATTTATCAGAAAGTGTCGTGGCTCATATGATAAATCTACTCACAGGACGTCAGCAAATCAAAGGCAGTTGGCAAATTGGGTTGCCACCCGTATAGATCGTGGTAGTCAGGACCCCTTTGTAAACACTCCGTCAGCAATGCACGTGTTATATGCAAGATGAGAGAGAAGACTACATAGTGCGATCAATATGGTAAATAAATCTTTATAACACGAAGGTTTAATAAATGCGCACTTCCAATAAATCAATTAAAATCATGCATGTATCACACAATGGTGAAAAATGGAGGTTTGCCGAACTGCTCACCGCCTCCCTAGGTATTCGGCTGGCTCCCACTGCTCGGTGACTGTGATCAGAACTCCCCTCCTGGCGCCCGTCCGGAAGGATGGCTGCAGCGCTGGTGGGCTACGGGTCGCCTCCACGTCCAAAATTGGTCCACTCAACGCGTTTCGCCCAGCTAAAAAAAGAGCTGTTCTCGGCTTCGTCAGGAGCATTTTGTGTGATACATGCAGGATTTTAATTGATTTATTGGAAGTGCGCATTTATTAAACCTCCGTGTTATAAAGATTTATTTACCATATTGATCGCACTATGTAGTCTTCTCTCTCATCTTGCATATAACACGTGCATTGCTGACGGAGTGTTTACAAAGGGGTCCTGACTACCACGATCTATACGGGTGGCAACCCAATTTGCCAACTGCCTTTGATTTGCTGACGTCCTGTGAGTAGATCTATCATATGAGCCAAGACACTTTCTGATAAATCCATTGAATTCATTACGTCTGCACTTATTTGTGAACCATTTGTCTTTCCCCCACATGCTCCCCCTGGATTGTTTGAGACACTGCTTTAACCGTTGGAACCCGTGAAACAGGTCCCACCAGGAGGGTTTTGAGCTGGGTGTATAAACACTATCTTTTTTCATCATCTTAACACTTATAATTTTATTTAATCACATTTCCTTTAAGTTGTTCGCGCCTTTATCACTTTTTTCACAACACAATGCACTGCAAACACACCGTGTATACACAGACCAGAATGCACTGCAAACACACCGCGTATACACAGACCAGAATGCACTGCAAACACACCGCGTATTCACAGACCACAATGCACTGCAAACACACCGCGTATACACTGACCACAATGCACTGCAAACACACCGCGTATACACTGACCACAATGCACTGCAAACACACCGCGTATTCACAGACCAGAATGCATTGCAAACACACCGCGTATTCACAGACCACAATGCATTGCAAACACACTGCGTATTCACAGACCAGAATGCACTGCAAACACACCGCGTATTCACAGACCAGAATGCATTGCAAACACACCGCGTATTCACAGACCACAATGCATTGCAAACACACCGCGTATACACTGACCACAATGCATTGCAAACACACCGCGTATTCACAGACCACAATGCATTGCAAACACACTGCGTATTCACAGACCAGAATGCATTGCAAACACACCGCGTATTCACAGACCAGAATGCATTGCAAACACACCGCGTATTCACAGACCAGAATGCACTGCAAACACACCGCGTATACACTGACCACAATGCACTGCAAACACATCGCGTATTCACAGACCACAATGCACTGCAAACACACTGCGTATACACTGACCACAATGCACTGCAAACACACTGCGTATACACTGACCACAATGCACTGTAAACACACCGCGTATTCACTGACCACAATGCACTGCAAACAGACCGCTTATACACAGACCAGAATGCACTGCAAACACACCGCGTATTCACAGACCAGAATGCATTGTAACACACCGCTTATTCACTGACCAGAATGCACTGCAAACACACCGCGTATTCACTGACCACAATGCACTGCAAACACACCGCATATACACAGACCACAATGCACTGCAAACACACCGCGTATACACAGACCAGAATGCACTGCAAACACACCGCGTATACACAGACCAGAATGCACTGCAAACACACCGCGTATACACAGACCAGAATGCATTGCAAACACACCACGTATTTACTGACCAGAATGCATTGCAAACACACCGCGTATTCACAGACCAGAATGCATTGCAAACACACCGCATATACACTGACCAGAATGCATTGCAAACACACCGCGTATACACAGACAAGAATGCACTGCAAACACGCCGCATATTCACAGACCAGAATGCATTGCAAACACACTGCGTATACACTGACCACAATGCATTGCAAACACACCGCGTATTCACAGACCAGAATGCACTGCAAACACACCGCGTATTCACAGACCAGAATGCATTGCAAACACACTGCGTATACACAGACCAGAATGCATTGCAAACACACCGCATATACACTGACCAGAATGCATTGCAAACACACCGCGTATTCACAGACCAGAATGCATTGCAAACACACCGCATATACAATGACCAGAATGCATTGCAAACACACCGCGTATTTACTGACCAGAATGCACTGCAAACACACCGCGTATACACTGACCACAATGCACTGCAAACACACCGCGTATACACTGACCAGAATGCATTGCAAACAGACCCATATACACTGACCAGAATGCATTGCAAACACACCGCGTATTCACAGAGCAGAATGCATTGCAAACACACCGCATATACAATGACCAGAATGCATTGCAAACACACCGCGTATTTACTGACCAGAATGCATTGCAAACACACCGTGTATTCACAGACCAGAATGCACTGCAAACACACCGCGTATACACTGACCAGAATGCATTGCAAACACACCGCATATACACTGACCAGAATGCATTGCAAACAGACCCATATATACCGACCAGAATGCATTGCAAACACACCGCATATACACTGACCAGAATGCATTGCAAACACACCGCGTATTCACAGACCAGAATGCATTGCAAACACACTGCGTATTCACAGACCAGAATGCATTGCAAACACACCGTGTATTCACAGACCAGAATGCATTGCAAACACACCGCATATACACTGACCAGAATGCATTGCAAACAGACCCATATACACTGACCAGAATGCATTGCAAACACACCGCGTATACACAGACAAGAATGCATTGCAAACACGCCGCGTATTCAGACCAGAATGCATTGCAAACACACTGCTTATACACTGACCACAATGCATTGCAAACACACCGCATATACACCGACCAGAATGCATTGCAAACACCCTGCGAATACACTGACCAGAATGCATTGCAAACACACTGCGTATACACCGTCCAGAATGCATTGCAAACACACTGCGTATACACTGACCAGAATGCATTGCAAACACACCGCGTATTCACAGACCAGACCAGAATGCATTGCAAACACACTGCGTATACACTGACCAGAATGCATTGCAAACACACTGCGTATACACTGACCAGAATGCATTGCAAACACACTGCGTATACACTGACCAGAATGCATTGCAAACACACTGCGTATACACTGACCAGAATGCATTGCAAACACACAGCTGTCAAGGGAGACCAGGCAATTTACACCTTTTTACCATGATCACTTATTGAGCAAAACCTGATAATTAAATAAATTGTAGTTTATTCATAGAAATTGGCATACACACAGTGGAACACAAAATACAGACGAAAAGCACACTTACTGGGGGTCTGGTGGTCGAAAACTAGACTCTCCTAGGTGCAGGGAACCCTAAATAAGAGTTTTCTCCTTACTGGGACTTAGCCCGGAATCCTCTGGCTCCAAATCGGCCACCGCTCCCTTCTCTTCTGAGAACTTGGACTCCTTTTGACTGGGGGTTAGTACCAAACTCCTAGTACTAAAATCAGCCGCAATCCCAGCCACGGCCGCTACGTTCCATTATTAGAACGTGGCCGTTAGAAGTGGGACTTACAATATTTTCCGGGCAGACTTTTCTGAAGCCGGTTGCTCTGCTATTGGCGCAAAAGCACTTTTGAAAAGACCGCCCACACTTCTACCGCCGGAAATCTCAACACTAATTGGCTTAGGGGTTTCTTATAGTATTTCAGAGTTCATTCACAAAATACTACATCCAATCAGAGCGTGGGAACTTTCTCAGCAGCCAATCAGAGTGAAGATGGTCTGGAAAGCCGGGTCTGCGGGAAATCTGAAATGGCCAAGGGACATGTGCAAGTTTGCCACCTCCGTCCATGGCTATCTCACGCCACCTGCAGGGTCAGGCTCCTCCAGGTCTGGCAGGACACATGGCAGCACGGGCGTCTGGCTTGAGCCCTTCCCTGTTACCCAAATGGCTCTCACACCTCAGGCATCCTCTGGTGGCTTTCATCTCCGATGTCCAGCAGACTCACTGGCACCATCTCGGTAGCCCTGGCAGCCTGCCTGAGCATTGGTTCTGGAAGTCCCAGCTCATATATAGTGCACACAGTATATTACAGTATTAGACACACAGTATATTACAGTATTAAACACGCAGTATATTACAGTATTAGACACGCAGTATATTACAGTATTAGACACACAGTATATTACAGTGTTAGACTCACAGTATATTACAGTATTAGACAAACAGTATATTACAGTATTAGACACACAGTATATTACAGTATTAGACACACAGTATATTACAGTATTAGACACACAGTATATTACAGTATTAGACACACAGTATATTACAGTATTAAACACGCAGTATATTACAGTATTAGACACACAGTATATTACAGTATTAGACACGCAGTATATTACAGTATTAGACACGCAGTATATTACAGTATTAGACACGCAGTATATTACAGTATTAGACACGTAGTACATTACAGTATTAGACACGCAGTATATTACAGTATTAGACACGCAGTATATTACAGTATTAGACACGCAGTATATTACAGTATTAGACACGTAGTACATTACAGTATTAGACACGCAGTATATTACAGTATTAGACACACAGTATATTACAGTATTTGACACACAGTATATTACAGTATTAGACACACAGTATATTACAATATTAAACACACAGTACATTACAGTATTAAACACACAGTATATTACAGTATTAGACACGCAGTATATTACAGTATTAGACACACAGTATATTACAGTATTAGACACACAGTATATTACAGTATTAGACACACAGTATATTACAGTATTAAACACACAGTATATTACAGTATTAGACGCACAGTATATTACTGTATTAGACACACAGTATACTACAGTATTAGACATACAGTATATTACAGTATTAGACACACAGTATATTACAGTATTAGACACACAGTATATTACAGTATTAGACACACAGTATATTACAGTATTAGACACGCAGTATATTACAGTATTAGACACACAGTATATTACAGTATTAGACACGCAGTATATTACAGTATTAAACACACAGTATATTACAGTATTAGACACGCAGTATATTACAGTATTAGACACACAGTATATTACAGTATTAGACACACAGTATATTACAGTATTAGACACGCAGTATATTACAGTATTAGACACACAGTATATTACAGTATTAGGCACACAGTATATTACAGTATTAGACACACAGTATATTACAGTATTAGGCACACAGTATATTACAGTATTAGACACACAGTATATTACAGTATTAAACACACAGTATATTACAGTATTAGACACACAGTATATTACAGTATTAGACACACAGTATATTACAGTATTAGACACACAGTATATTACAGTATTAGACACACAGTATATTACAGTATTAGACACACAGTATATTACAGTATTAGACACACAGTATATTACAGTATTAGACACACAGTATATTACAGTATTAGACACACAGTATATTACAGGATTAGACACACAATATATTACAGTATTAGACACACAGTATATTACAGGATTAGACACACAGTATATTACAGTATTAGACACACAGTATATTACAGTATTAGACACACAGTATATTACAGTATTAGACACACAGTATATTACAGTATTAGACACACAGTATATTACAGTATTAGACACGCAGTATATTACAGTATTAAACACACAGTATATTACAGTATTAGACACACAGTATATTACAGTATTAGACACACAGTATATTACAGTATTAGACACACAGTATATTACAGTATGAGACACACAGTATATTACAGTATTAAACACGCAGTATATTACAGCATTAGACACGCAGTATATTACAGTATTAGACACGCAGTATATTACAGTATTAGACACACAATATATTACAGTATTAGACACACAGTATATTACAGTATTAAACACGCAGTATATTACAGTATTAGACACACAGTATATTACAGTATTAAACACACAGTATATTACAGTATTAAACACACTGTATATTACAGTATTAGACACACAGTATATTACAGTATTAGACACACAGTATATTACAGTATTAGACACACAGTATATTACAGTATGAGACACACAGTATATTACAGTATTAAACACGCAGTATATTACAGCATTAGACACACAGTATATTACAGTATTAGACACACAGTATATTACAGTATTAGACACACAATATATTACAGTATTAGACACACAGTATATTACAGTATTAAACACACAGTATATTACAGTATTAGACACACAGTATATTACAGTATTAGACACACAGTATATTACAGTATGAGACACACAGTATATTACAGTATTAAACACGCAGTATATTACAGTATTAGACACACAGTATATTAAAGTATTAGACTCACAGTATATTACAGTATTAGACACGCAGTATATTACAGTATTAGGCGCACAGTATATTACAGTATGAGACACACAGTATATTACAGTATTAGACACACAGTATATTACAGTATTAGACACGCAGTATATTACAGTATTAGACACACAGTATATTAGACACACAGTATATTACAGTATTAGACACGCAGTATATTACAGTATGAGACACACAGTATATTACAGTATTAGACACACAGTATATTACAGTATTAGACACACAATATATTACAGTATTAGACACACAGTATATTACAGTATGAGACACACAGTATATTACAGTATTAGACACACAATATATTACAGTATTAGACACACAGTATATTACAGTATTAGACACACAGTATATTACAGTATTAAACACACAGTATATTACAGTATTAGACACGCAGTATATTACAGTATTAGACACGCAGTATATTACAGTATTAGACACGCAGTATATTACAGTATGAGACACACAGTATATTACAGTATTAGACACACAGTATATTACAGTATTAGACACACAGTATATTACAGTATTAGACACGCAGTATATTACAGTATTAGACACGCAGTATATTACAGTATTAAACACACGGTACATTACAGTATTAGACACACAGTATATTACAGTATTAGACACACAGTATATTACAGTATTAGACACACAGTATATTACAGTATTAGACACACAGTATATTACAGTATTAAACACACAGTATATTACAGTATTAGACACGCAGTATATTACAGTATTAGACACGCAGTATATTACAGTATTAAACACACGGTACATTACAGTATTAGACACACAGTATATTACAGTATTAGACACACAGTATATTACAGTATTAAACACACAGTATATTACAGTATTAGACACACAGTATATTACAGTATTAGACACACAGTATATTACAGTGTTAAACACACGGTACATTACAGTATTAGACACACAGTATATTACAGTATTAGACACACAGTATATTACAGTATTAGACACACAGTATATTACAGTATTAGACACGCAGTATATTACAGTATGAGACACACAGTATATTACAGTATTAGACACACAGTATATTACAGTATTAGACACACAATATATTACAGTATTAGACACACAGTATATTACAGTATGAGACACACAGTATATTACAGTATTAGACACACAATATATTACAGTATTAGACACACAGTATATTACAGTATTAAACACACAGTATATTACAGTATTAGACACACAGTATATTACAGTATTAAACACACATTATATTACAGTATTAAACACACAGTATATTACAGTATTAGACACGCAGTATATTACAGTATTAGACACACAGTATATTACAGTATTAAACACACAGTATATTACAGTATTAGACACGCAGTATATTACAGTATTAGACACACAGTATATTACAGTATTAGACACACAGTATATTACAGTATTAGACACGCAGTATATTACAGTATTAGACACACAGTATATTACAGTATTAGACACACAGTATATTACAGTATTAGACACGCAGTATATTACAGTATTAGACACACAGTATATTACAGTATTAGACACACAGTATATTACAGTATTAGACACACAGTATATTACAGTATTAGACACACAGTATATTACAGTATTAGACACACAGTATATTACAGTATTAGACACACAGTATATTACAGTATTAGACACGCAGTATATTACAGTATTAAACACACAGTATATTACAGTATTAGACACACAGTATATTACAGTATTAGACACACAGTATATTACAGTATTAGACACACAGTATATTACAGTATGAGACACACAGTATATTACAGCATTAAACACGCAGTATATTACAGCATTAGACACGCAGTATATTACAGTATTAGACACGCAGTATATTACAGTATTAGACACACAATATATTACAGTATTAGACACACAGTATATTACAGTATTAAACACGCAGTATATTACAGTATTAGACACACAGTATATTACAGTATTAAACACACAGTATATTACAGTATTAAACACACTGTATATTACAGTATTAGACACACAGTATATTACAGTATTAGACACACAGTATATTACAGTATGAGACACACAGTATATTACAGTATTAAACACGCAGTATATTACAGCATTAGACACACAGTATATTACAGTATTAGACACACAGTATATTACAGTATTAGACACACAATATATTACAGTATTAGACACACAGTATATTACAGTATTAGACACACAGTATATTACAGTATTAGACACACAGTATATTACAGTATTAGACACGCAGTATATTACAGTATTAGACACGCAGTATATTACAGTATTAGACACGCAGTATATTACAGTATGAGACACACAGTATATTACAGTATTAGACACACAGTATATTACAGTATTAGACACACAGTATATTACAGTATTAGACACACAGTATATTACAGTATTAGACACACAGTATATTACAGTATGAGACACACAGTATATTACAGTATTATACACACAGTATATTACAGTATTAGACACACAGTATATTACAGTATTAAACACACAGTATATTACAGTATTAGACACGCAGTATATTACAGTATTAGACACGCAGTATATTACAGTATTAGTCACGCAGTATATTACAGTATTAGACACACAGTATATTACAGTATTAAACACGCAGTATATTACAGTATTAGACACACAGTATATTACAGTATTAGTCACACAGTATATTACAGTATTAGACACACAGTATATTACAGTATTAGACACACAGTATATTACAGTATTAGTCACACAGTATATTACAGTATTAGACACGCAGTATATTACAGTATTAGACACACAGTATATTACAGTGTTAGACACACAGTATATTACAGTATTAGACACACAGTATATTACAGTATTAGACACACAGTATATTACAGTATTAGACACGTAGTACATTACAGTATTAGACACGCAGTATATTACAGTATTAGACACACAGTATATTACAGTATTAGACTCACAGTATATTACAGTATTAAACACACAGTATATTACAGTATTAGTCACGCAGTATATTACAGTATTAGACACACAGTATATTACAGTATTAAACACGCAGTATATTACAGTATTAGACACACAGTATATTACAGTATTAGTCACACAGTATATTACAGTATTAGACACGCAGTATATTACAGTATTAGACACGCAGTATATTACAGTATTAGACACACAGTATATTACAGTATTAGTCACACAGTATATTACAGTATTAGTCACACAGTATATTACAGTATTAGACACACAGTATATTACAGTATTAGACACACAGTATATTACAGTATTAGTCACACAGTATATTACAGTATTAGACACACAGTATATTACAGTATTAGACACACAGTATATTACAGTGTTAGACACAGTATATTACAGTATTAGACACACAGTATATTACAGTATTAGTCACACAGTATATTACAGTATTAGACACGCAGTATATTACAGTATTAGACACACAGTATATTACAGTATTAGGCGCACAGTATATTACAGTATTAGACGCACAGTATATTACAGTATTAAACACACAGTATATTACAGTATTAGACACGCAATATATTACAGTATTAGACACACAGTAAATTACAGTATGAGACACACAGTATATTACAGTATTAGACACGCAGTATATTACAGTATTAGTCACACAGTATATTACAGTATTAAACACGCAGTATATTACAGTATTAGACACACAGTATATTACAGTATTAGTCACACAGTATATTACAGTATTAAACACACAGTATATTACAGTATTAGACACACAGTATATTACAGTATTAGACACGCAGTATATTACAGTATTAGACACACAGTATATTACAGTGTTAGAAACACAGTATATTACAGTATTAGACACACAGTATATTACAGTATTAGACACACAGTATATTACAGTATTAGACACGTAGTACATTACAGTATTAGACACGCAGTATATTACAGTATTAGACACACAGTATATTACAGTATTAGACACACAGTATATTACAGTATTAAACACACAGTATATTACAGTATTAGTCACGCAGTATATTACAGTATTAGACACACAGTATATTACAGTATTAAACACACAGTATATTACAGTATTACAGTATATTACAGTATTAGACACGCAGTATATTACAGTATTAGACACGCAGTATATTACAGTATTAGACACACAGTATATTACAGTATTAGACACACAGTATATTACAGTATTAGTCACACAGTATATTACAGTATTAGACACACAGTATATTACAGTATTAGACACACAGTATATTACAGTATTAGTCACACAGTATATTACAGTATTAGACACGCAGTATATTACAGTATTAGACACACAGTATATTACAGTGTTAGACACACAGTATATTACAGTATTAGACACACAGTATATTACAGTATTAGACACACAGTATATTACAGTATTAGACACGTAGTACATTACAGTATTAGACACGCAGTATATTACAGTATTAGACACACAGTATATTACAGTATTAGACACACAGTATATTACAGTATTAAACACACAGTATATTACAGTATTAGTCACGCAGTATATTACAGTATTAGACACACAGTATATTACAGTATTAAACACGCAGTATATTACAGTATTAGACACGCAGTATATTACAGTATTAGTCACACAGTATATTACAGTATTAAACACGCAGTATATTACAGTATTAAACACACAGTATATTACAGTATTAGACACGCAGTATATTACAGTATTAGACACGCAGTATATTACAGTGTTAGACACACAGTATATTACAGTATTAGACACACAGTATATTACAGTATTAGACACACAGTATATTACAGTATTAGACACACAGTATATTACAGTATTAGGCGCACAGTATGTTACAGTATTAGACACACAGTATATTACAGTATGAGACACACAGTATATTACAGTATTAGACACACAGTATATTACAGTATTAAACACACAGTATATTACAGTATTAGACACGCAGTATATTACAGTATTAGACACGCATTATATTACAGTATTAAACACACAGTATATTACAGTATTAGACACACAGTATATTACAGTATGAGACACACAGTATATTACAGTATTAGACACGCAGTATATTACAGTATTAGACACACAGTATATTACGGTATTAGACACACAGTATATTACAGTATGAGACACACAGTATATTACAGTATTAGACACACAGTATATTACAGTATTAGACACACGGTATATTACAGTATTAAACACACAGTATATTACAGTATTAAACACACAGTATATTACAGTATTAGACACACAGTATATTACAGTATTAGACACACAGTATATTACAGTATTAAACACACAGTATATTACAGTATTAGACACACAGTATATTACAGTATTAGACACGCAGTATATTACAGTATTAGGCGCACAGTATATTACAGTATTAGGCGCACAGTATATTACAGTATTAGACACGCAGTATATTACAGAATTAGACACACAGTATATTACAGTATTAGACACACAGTATATTACAGTATTAGACACGCAGTATATTACAGTATTAGACACACAGTATATTACAGTATTAAACACACAGTATATTACAGTATTAGACACACAGTATATTACAGTATTAGACACACAGTATATTACAGTATTAGACACGCAGTATATTACAGTATTAGACACGCAGTATATTACAGTATTAGACACACAGTATATTACAGTATTAGACACACAGTATATTACAGTATTAGACACACAGTATATTACAGTATTAGACACACAGTATATTACAGTATTAAACACACAGTATATTACAGTGTTAGACACACAGTATATTACAGTATTAGACACACAGTATATTACAGTATTAGGCACACAGTATATTACAGTATTAAACACACAGTATATTACAGTATTAGACACACAGTATATTACAGTATTAGACACACAGTATATTACAGTGTTAGACACACAGTATATTACAGTATTAGACACACAGTATATTACAGTATTAGACACACACTATATTACAGTATTAGACACGCAGTATATTACAGTATTAGACACGCAGTATATTACAGTATTAGACACGCAGTATATTACAGTATTAGACACACAGTATATTACAGTATTAGACACACAGTATATTACAGTATTAGACACACAGTATATTACAGTATTAGACACGCAGTACATTACAGTATGAAACACACAGTATATTACAGTATTAGACACACAGTATATTACAGTATTAGACACGCAGTATATTACAGTATTAAACACACAGTATATTACAGTATTAAACACACAGTATATTACAGTATTAGACACACAGTATATTACAGTATGAAACACACAGTATATTACAGTATTAGACACACAGTATATTACAGTATTAGACACACAGTATATTACAGTATTAGACACGCAGTACATTACAGTATGAAACACACAGTATATTACAGTATTAGACACACAGTATATTACAGTATTAGACACGCAGTATATTACAGTATTAGACACACAGTATATTACAGTATTAGACACACAGTATATTACAGTATTAGACACACAGTATATTACAGTATTAGACACGCAGTACATTACAGTATGAAACACACAGTATATTACAGTATTAGACACACAGTATATTACAGTATTAGACACACAGTATATTACAGTATTAGACACACAGTATATTACAGTATTAGACACACAGTATATTACAGTATTAGACACACAGTATATTACAGTATTAGACACGCAGTATATTATAGTATTAGACACACAGTATATTACAGTACTAGACACACAGTATATTACAGTATTAAACACACAGTATATTACAGTATTAAACACACAGTATATTACAGTATTAGTCACACAGTATATTACAGTATTAGACACGCAGTATATTACAGTATTAGACACACAGTATATTACAGTATTAGACACACAGTATATTACAGTATTAAACACACAGTATATTACAGTATTAGACACACAGTATATTACAGTATTAGACACACAGTATATTACAGTATTAGACACGCAGTATATTACAGTATTAGACACACAGTATATTACAGTATTAGACACACAGTATATTACAGTATTAGACACACAGTATATTACAGTATTAAACACACAGTATATTACAGTATTAGACACACAGTATATTACAGTATTAGACACACAGTATATTACAGTATTAAACACACAGTATATTACAGTATTAAACACGCAGTATATTACAATATTAGACACACAGTACTGTATATTACAGTATGAGACACACAGTATATTACAGTATTAGACACGCAGTATATTACAGTATTAGACACGCAGTATATTACAGTATTAGACACGCAGTATATTACAGTATTAGACACGCAGTATATTACAGTATTAGACACACCGTATATTACAGTATTAGACACAGAGTATATTACAGTATTAGACACGCAGTATATTACAGTATTAGACACACAGTATATTACAGTATTAGACACGCAGTATATTACAGTATTAGACACACAGTATATTACAGTATTAGACACACAGTATATTACAGTATTAGACACACAGTATATTACAGTATTAGACACACAGTATATTACAGTATTAGACACGCAGTATATTACAGTATTAGACACACAGTATATTACAGTATTAGACACGCAGTATATTACAGTATTAGACACACAGTATATTACAGTATTAGACACGCAGTATATTACAGTATTAGACACGCAGTATATTACAGTATTAGACACACAGTATATTACAGTATTAGACACACAGTATATTACAGTATTAGACACACAGTATATTACAGTATTAGACACACAGTATATTACAGTATTAGACACACAGTATATTACAGTATTAGACACACAGTATATTACAGTATTAGACACACAGTATATTACAGTATTAGACACACAGTATATTACAGTATTAGACACACAGTATATTACAGTATTAGACACGCAGTATATTACAGTATTAGACACGCAGTATATTACAGTATTAGACACACAGTATATTACAGTATTAGACACACAGTATATTACAGTATTAGACACACAGTATATTACAGTATTAGACACACAGTATATTACAGTATTAGACACACAGTATATTACAGTATTAGACACACAGTATATTACAGTATTAGACACGCAGTATATTACAGTATTAGACACACAGTATATTACAGTATTAGACACGCAGTATATTACAGTATTAGACACACAGTATATTACAGTATTAGACACACAGTATATTACAGTATTAGACACACAGTATATTACAGTATTAGACACACAGTATATTACAGTATTAGACACACAGTATATTACAGTATTAGACACACAGTATATTACAGTATTAGACACGCAGTATATTACAGTATTAGACACACAGTATATTACAGTATTAGACACGCAGTATATTACAGTATTAGACGCGCAGTATATTACAGTATTAGACACACAGTATATTACAGTATTAGACACACAGTATATTACAGTATTAGACACACAGTACTGTATATTACAGTATGAGACACACAGTATATTACAGTATTAGACACACAGTATATTACAGTATTAGACACGCAGTATATTACAGTATTAAACACACAGTATATTACAGTATTAGACACACAGTACTGTATATTACAGTATGAGACACACAGTATATTACAGTATTAGACACACAGTATATTACAGTATTAAACACACAGTATATTACAGTATTAAACACACAGTATATTACAGTATTAGGCACACAGTATATTACAGTGTTAAACACACAGTATATTACAGTATTAAACACACAGTATATTACAGTATTAGACACACAGTATATTACAGTATTAGACACACAGTACTGTATATTACAGTATGAGACACACAGTATATTACAGTATTAGACACACAGTATATTACAGTATTAGACACGCAGTATATTACAGTATGAGACACACAGTATGTTACAGTATTAGACACACAGTATATTACAGTATTAGACACACAGTATATTACAGTATTAGACACACAGTATATTACAGTATTAGACACACAGTATATTACAGTATTAGACACACAGTATATTACAGTATTAAACACACAGTATATTACAGTATTAGACACACAGTATATTACAGTATTAGACACACAGTATATTACAGTATTAGACACACAGTATATTACAGTATTAGACACACAGTATATTACAGTATTAGACACGCAGTATATTACAGTATTAGACACACAGTATATTACAGTATTAGACACACAGTATATTACAGTATTAGGCTCACAGTATATTACAGTATTAGACACACAGTATATTACAGTATTAGACACGCAGTATATTACAGTATGAGACACACAGTATGTTACAGTATTAGACACGCAGTATATTACAGTATTAGACACGCAGTATATTACAGTATTAGACACACAGTATATTACAGTATTAGACACACAGTATATTACAGTATTAGACACACAGTATATTACAGTATTAGACACACAGTATATTACAGTATTAGACACACAGTATATTACAGTATTAGACACACAGTATATTACAGTATTAGACACGCAGTATATTACAGTATTAGACACACAGTATATTACAGTATTAGACACGCAGTATATTACAGTATTAGACACACAGTATATTACAGTATTAGACACACAGTATATTACAGTATTAGACACACAGTATATTACAGTATTAGACACACAGTATATTACAGTATTAGACACACAGTATATTACAGTATTAGACACACAGTATATTACAGTATTAGACACGCAGTATATTACAGTATTAGACACACAGTATATTACAGTATTAGACACGCAGTATATTACAGTATTAGACGCGCAGTATATTACAGTATTAGACACACAGTATATTACAGTATTAGACACACAGTATATTACAGTATTAGACACACAGTACTGTATATTACAGTATGAGACACACAGTATATTACAGTATTAGACACACAGTATATTACAGTATTAGACACGCAGTATATTACAGTATTAAACACACAGTATATTACAGTATTAGACACACAGTACTGTATATTACAGTATGAGACACACAGTATATTACAGTATTAGACACACAGTATATTACAGTATTAAACACACAGTATATTACAGTATTAAACACACAGTATATTACAGTATTAGGCACACAGTATATTACAGTGTTAAACACACAGTATATTACAGTATTAAACACACAGTATATTACAGTATTAGACACACAGTATATTACAGTATTAGACACACAGTACTGTATATTACAGTATGAGACACACAGTATATTACAGTATTAGACACACAGTATATTACAGTATTAGACACGCAGTATATTACAGTATGAGACACACAGTATGTTACAGTATTAGACACACAGTATATTACAGTATTAGACACACAGTATATTACAGTATTAGACACACAGTATATTACAGTATTAGACACACAGTATATTACAGTATTAGACACACAGTATATTACAGTATTAAACACACAGTATATTACAGTATTAGACACACAGTATATTACAGTATTAGACACACAGTATATTACAGTATTAGACACACAGTATATTACAGTATTAGACACACAGTATATTACAGTATTAGACACGCAGTATATTACAGTATTAGACACACAGTATATTACAGTATTAGACACACAGTATATTACAGTATTAGGCTCACAGTATATTACAGTATTAGACACACAGTATATTACAGTATTAGACACGCAGTATATTACAGTATGAGACACACAGTATGTTACAGTATTAGACACACCGTATATTACAGTATTAGACACACAGTATATTACAGTATTAGACACACAGTATATTACAGTATTAGACACACAGTATATTACAGTATTAGACACGCAGTATATTACAGTATTAGACGCGCAGTATATTACAGTATTAGACACACAGTATATTACAGTATTAGACACACAGTATATTACAGTATTAAACACACAGTATATTACAGTATTAGACACACAGTATATTACAGTATTAGACACACAGTATATTACAGTATTAGACACACAGTATATTACAGTATTAGACACACAGTATATTACAGTATTAGACACGCAGTATATTACAGTATTAGACACACAGTATATTACAGTATTAGACACACAGTATATTACAGTATTAGACACACAGTATATTACAGTATTAGACACGCAGTATATTACAGTATTAGACACGCAGTATATTACAGTATTAGACACACAGTATATTACAGTATTAAACACACAGTATATTACAGTATTAGACACACAGTATATTACAGTATTAGACACACAGTATATTACAGTATTAGACACGCAGTATATTACAGTATTAGACACGCAGTATATTACAGTGTTAGACGCACAGTATATTACAGTATTAGACACGCAGTATATTACAGTATTAGACACGCAGTATATTACAGTATTAGACACGCAGTATATTACAGTATTAGACACACAGTATATTACAGTATTAGACACACAGTATATTACAGTATTAGACACACAGTATATTACAGTATTAGACACGCAGTATATTACAGTATTAGACACGCAGTATATTACAGTATTAGACACACAGTATATTACAGTATTAGACACACAGTATATTACAGTATTAGACAAACAGTATATTACAGTATTAGACACGCAGTACATTACAGTATGAAACACACAGTATATTACAGTATTAGACACACAGTATATTACAGTATTAGACACGCAGTATATTACAGTATTAAACACACAGTATATTACAGTATTAAACACACAGTATATTACAGTATTAGACACACAGTATATTACAGTATTAGACACACAGTATATTACAGTATTAGACACACAGTATATTACAGTGTGAGACACACAGTATATTACAGTATTAGACACGCAGTATATTACAGTACTAGACACGCAGTATATTACAGTATTAGACACACAGTATATTACAGTATTAGACACACAGTATATTACAGTATGAAACACACAGTATATTACAGTATTAGACACACAGTATATTACAGTATTAGACACACAGTATATTACAGTATTAGACACGCAGTACATTACAGTATGAAACACACAGTATATTACAGTATTAGACACACAGTATATTACAGTATTAGACACGCAGTATATTACAGTATTAGACACACAGTATATTACAGTATTAGACACACAGTATATTACAGTATTAGACACACAGTATATTACAGTATTAGACACGCAGTACATTACAGTATGAAACACACAGTATATTACAGTATTAGACACACAGTATATTACAGTATTAGACACACAGTATATTACAGTATTAGACACACAGTATATTACAGTATTAGACACACAGTATATTACAGTATTAGACACACAGTATATTACAGTATTAGACACGCAGTATATTATAGTATTAGACACACAGTATATTACAGTACTAGACACACAGTATATTACAGTATTAAACACACAGTATATTACAGTATTAAACACACAGTATATTACAGTATTAGTCACACAGTATATTACAGTATTAGACACGCAGTATATTACAGTATTAGACACACAGTATATTACAGTATTAGACACACAGTATATTACAGTATTAAACACACAGTATATTACAGTATTAGACACACAGTATATTACAGTATTAGACACACAGTATATTACAGTATTAGACACGCAGTATATTACAGTATTAGACACACAGTATATTACAGTATTAGACACACAGTATATTACAGTATTAGACACACAGTATATTACAGTATTAAACACACAGTATATTACAGTATTAGACACACAGTATATTACAGTATTAGATACACAGTATATTACAGTATTAAACACACAGTATATTACAGTATTAAACACGCAGTATATTACAATATTAGACACACAGTACTGTATATTACAGTATGAGACACACAGTATATTACAGTATTAGACACGCAGTATATTACAGTATTAGACACGCAGTATATTACAGTATTAGACACGCAGTATATTACAGTATTAGACACGCAGTATATTACAGTATTAGACACACCGTATATTACAGTATTAGACAAAGAGTATATTACAGTATTAGACACGCAGTATATTACAGTATTAGACACACAGTATATTACAGTATTAGACACGCAGTATATTACAGTATTAGACACACAGTATATTACAGTATTAGACACACAGTATATTACAGTATTAGACACGCAGTATATTACAGTATTAGACACACAGTATATTACAGTATTAGACACGCAGTATATTACAGTATTAGACACACAGTATATTACAGTATTAGACACGCAGTATATTACAGTATTAGACACGCAGTATATTACAGTATTAGACACGCAGTATATTACAGTATTAGACACGCAGTATATTACAGTATTAGACACACAGTATATTACAGTATTAGACACACAGTATATTACAGTATTAGACACACAGTATATTACAGTATTAGACACACAGTATATTACAGTATTAGACACACAGTATATTACAGTATTAGACACACAGTATATTACAGTATTAGACACACAGTATATTACAGTATTAGACACGCAGTATATTACAGTATTAGACACGCAGTATATTACAGTATTAGACACGCAGTATATTACAGTATTAGACACGCAGTATATTACAGTATTAGACACACAGTATATTACAGTATTAGACACACAGTATATTACAGTATTAGACACACAGTATATTACAGTATTAGACACACAGTATATTACAGTATTAGACACGCAGTATATTACAGTATTAGACACACAGTATATTACAGTATTAGACACGCAGTATATTACAGTATTAGACACACAGTATATTACAGTATTAGACACGCAGTATATTACAGTATTAGACACACAGTATATTACAGTATTAGACACACAGTATATTACAGTATTAGACACACAGTATATTACAGTATTAGACACACAGTATATTACAGTATTAGACACACAGTATATTACAGTATTAGACACACAGTATATTACAGTATTAGACACGCAGTATATTACAGTATTAGACACACAGTATATTACAGTATTAGACACGCAGTATATTACAGTATTAGACGCGCAGTATATTACAGTATTAGACACACAGTATATTACAGTATTAGACACACAGTATATTACAGTATTAGACACACAGTACTGTATATTACAGTATGAGACACACAGTATATTACAGTATTAGACACACAGTATATTACAGTATTAGACACGCAGTATATTACAGTATTAAACACACAGTATATTACAGTATTAGACACACAGTACTGTATATTACAGTATGAGACACACAGTATATTACAGTATTAGACACACAGTATATTACAGTATTAAACACACAGTATATTACAGTATTAAACACACAGTATATTACAGTATTAGACACACAGTACTGTATATTACAGTATGAGACACACAGTATATTACAGTATTAGACACACAGTATATTACAGTATTAGACACGCAGTATATTACAGTATGAGACACACAGTATGTTACAGTATTAGACACACAGTATATTACAGTATTAGACACACAGTATATTACAGTATTAGACACACAGTATATTACAGTATTAGACACACAGTATATTACAGTATTAGACACACAGTATATTACAGTATTAAACACACAGTATATTACAGTATTAGACACACAGTATATTACAGTATTAGACACACAGTATATTACAGTATTAGACACACAGTATATTACAGTATTAGACACACAGTATATTACAGTATTAGACACGCAGTATATTACAGTATTAGACACACAGTATATTACAGTATTAGACACACAGTATATTACAGTATTAGGCTCACAGTATATTACAGTATTAGACACACAGTATATTACAGTATTAGACACGCAGTATATTACAGTATGAGACACACAGTATGTTACAGTATTAGACACACAGTATATTACAGTATTAGACACACAGTATATTACAGTATTAGACACACAGTATATTACAGTATTAGACACACAGTATATTACAGTATTAGACACGCAGTATATTACAGTATTAGACGCGCAGTATATTACAGTATTAGACACACAGTATATTACAGTATTAGACACACAGTATATTACAGTATTAAACACACAGTATATTACAGTATTAGACACACAGTATATTACAGTATTAGACACACAGTATATTACAGTATTAGACACACAGTATATTACAGTATTAGACACACAGTATATTACAGTATTAGACACGCAGTATATTACAGTATTAGACACACAGTATATTACAATATTAGACACACAGTATATTACAGTATTAGACACACAGTATATTACAGTATTAGACACGCAGTATATTACAGTATTAGACACGCAGTATATTACAGTATTAGACACACAGTATATTACAGTATTAAACACACAGTATATTACAGTATTAGACACACAGTATATTACAGTATTAGACACACAGTATATTACAGTATTAGACACGCAGTATATTACAGTATTAGACACGCAGTATATTACAGTGTTAGACGCACAGTATATTACAGTATTAGACACGCAGTATATTACAGTATTAGACACGCAGTATATTACAGTATTAGACACACAGTATATTACAGTATTAGACACACAGTATATTACAGTATTAGACACGCAGTATATTACAGTATTAGACACGCAGTATATTACAGTATTAGACACGCAGTATATTACAGTATTAGGCACACAGTATATTACAGTATTAGACACACAGTATATTACAGTATTAGACACGCAGTATATTACAGTATTAGACACACAGTATATTACAGTATTAGACACACATTATATTACAGTATTAAACACACAGTATATTACAGTATTAGACACACAGTATATTACAGTATTAAACACACAGTTTATTACAGTATTAGACACACAGTATATTACAGTATTAGACACACAGTATATTACAGTATTAGACACACAGTATATTACAGTATTAGACACGCAGTATATTACAGTATTTACAGTATTAGACACACAGTATATTACAGTATTAGACACACAGTATATTACAGTATTAGACACACAGTATATTACAGTATTAGACACACAGTATATTACAGTATTAGACACGCAGTATATTACAGTATTTACAGTATTAGACACACAGTATATTACAGTATTAGACACGCGGTATATTACAGTATTAGACACACAGTATATTACAGTATTAGACACACAGTATATTACAGTATTAGACACACAGTATATTACAGTATTAGACACACAGTATATTACAGTATTAGACACACAGTATATTACAGTATTAGACACACAGTATATTACAGTATTAAACACACAGTATATTACAGTATTAAACACACAGTATATTACAGTATTAGACACACAGTACTGTATATTACAGTATGAGACACACAGTATATTACAGTATTAGACACACAGTATATTACAGTATTAGACACGCAGTATATTACAGTATGAGACACACAGTATGTTACAGTATTAGACACACAGTATATTACAGTATTAGACACACAGTATATTACAGTATTAGACACACAGTATATTACAGTATTAGACACACAGTATATTACAGTATTAGACACACAGTATATTACAGTATTAAACACACATTATATTACAGTATTAGACACACAGTATATTACAGTATTAGACGCACAGTATATTACAGTATTAGACACACAGTATATTACAGTATTAGACACACAGTATATTACAGTATTAGACACACAGTATATTACAGTATTAGACACACAGTATATTACAGTATTAGACACGCAGTATATTACAGTATTAGACACACAGTATATTACAGTATTAGACACACAGTATATTACAGTATTAGACACACAGTATATTACAGTATTAGACACACAGTATATTACAGTATTAGACACGCAGTATATTACAGTATGAGACACACAGTATGTTACAGTATTAGACACACAGTATATTACAGTATTAGACACACAGTATATTACAGTATTAGACACACAGTATATTACAGTATTAGACACACAGTATATTACAGTATTAGACACGCAGTATATTACAGTATTAGACGCGCAGTATATTACAGTATTAGACACACAGTATATTACAGTATTAGACACACAGTATATTACAGTATTAAACACACAGTATATTACAGTATTAGACACACAGTATATTACAGTATTAGACACACAGTATATTACAGTATTAGACACACAGTATATTACAGTATTAGACACACAGTATATTACAGTATTAGACACGCAGTATATTACAGTATTAGACACACAGTATATTACAGTATTAGACACACAGTATATTACAGTATTAGACACACAGTATATTACAGTATTAGACACGCAGTATATTACAGTATTAGACACGCAGTATATTACAGTATTAGACACACAGTATATTACAGTATTAAACACACAGTATATTACAGTATTAGACACACAGTATATTACAGTATTAGACACACAGTATATTACAGTATTAGACACGCAGTATATTACAGTGTTAGACGCACAGTATATTACAGTATTAGACACGCAGTATATTACAGTATTAGACACGCAGTATATTACAGTATTAGACACGCATTATATTACAGTATTAGACACACAGTATATTACAGTATTAGACACACAGTATATTACAGTATTAGACACGCAGTATATTACAGTATTAGACACGCAGTATATTACAGTATTAGACACGCAGTATATTACAGTATTAGGCACACAGTATATTACAGTATTAGACACACAGTATATTACAGTATTAGACACGCAGTATATTACAGTATTAGACACACAGTATATTACAGTATTAGACACACATTATATTACAGTATTAAACACACAGTATATTACAGTATTAGACACACAGTATATTACAGTATTAAACACACAGTATATTACAGTATTAGACACACAGTATATTACAGTATTAGACACACAGTATATTACAGTATTAGACACACAGTATATTACAGTATTAGACACGCAGTATATTACAGTATTTACAGTATTAGACACACAGTATATTACAGTATTAGACACGCGGTATATTACAGTATTAGACACACAGTATATTACAGTATTAGACACACAGTATATTACAGTATTAGACACACAGTATATTACAGTATTAGACACACAGTATATTACAGTATTAGACACACAGTATATTACAGTATTAGACACGCAGTATATTACAGTATTTACAGTATTAGACACACAGTATATTACAGTATTAGACACGCGGTATATTACAGTATTAGACACACAGTATATTACAGTATTAGACACACAGTATATTACAGTATTAGACACACAGTATATTACAGTATTAGACACACAGTATATTACAGTATTAGACACACAGTATATTACAGTATTAGACACACAGTATATTACAGTATTAGACACACAGTATATTACAGTATTAGACACACAGTATATTACAGTATTAGACACACAGTATATTACAGTATTAGACACACAGTATATTACAGTATTAGACACACAGTATATTACAGTATGAGACACACAGTATATTACAGTATTAGACACACAGTATATTACAGTATTAAACACACAGTATATTACAGTATTAGACACACAGTATATTACAGTATTAGACACACAGTATATTACAGTATTAGACACACAGTATATTACAGTATTAGACACACAGTATATTACAGTATTAGACACGCAGTATATTACAGTATTAGACACGCAGTATATTACAGTATTAGACACGCAGTATATTACAGTATGAGACACACAGTATATTACAGTATTACAGTATATTACAGTATTAAACACACAGTATATTACAGTATTAGACACACAGTATATTACAGTATTAGACACGCAGTATATTACAGTATTAGACACGCAGTATATTACAGTATTAGACGCACAGTATATTACAGGATTAGACACACAGTATATTACAGTATTAGACACACAGTATATTACAGTATTAGACACGCAGTATATTACAGTATTAGACGCACAGTATATTACAGGATTAGACACACAGTATATTACAGTATTAGACACACAGTATATTACAGTATTAGACACGCAGTATATTACAGTATTAGACGCACAGTATATTACAGGATTAGACACACAGTATATTACAGTATTAGACACACAGTATATTACAGTATTAGACACGCAGTATATTACAGTATTAGACGCACAGTATATTACAGGATTAGACACACAGTATATTACAGTATTAGACACACAGTATATTACAGTATTAGACACGCAGTATATTACAGTATTAGACACGCAGTATATTACAGTATTAGACACACAGTATATTACAGTATTAGACACACAGTATATTACAGTATTAGACACACAGTATATTACAGTATTAGACACGCAGTATATTACAGTATTAGACGCACAGTATATTACAGGATTAGACACACAGTATATTACAGTATTAGACACACAGTATATTACAGTATTAGACACGCAGTATATTACAGTATTAGACACACAGTATATTACAGTATTAAACACACAGTATATTACAGTATTAGACACACAGTATATTACAGTATTAAACACACAGTATATTACAGTATTAAACACACAGTATATTACAGTATTAGACACACAGTATATTACAGTATTAGACACGCAGTATATTACAGTATTAGACGCACAGTATATTACAGGATTAGACACACAGTATATTACAGTATTAGACACGCAGTATATTACAGTATTAGACACGCAGTATATTACAGTATTAAACACGCAGTATATTACAGTATTAAACACGCAGTATATTACAGTATTAGACACACAGTATATTACAGTATGAGACACGCAGTATATTACAGTATTAGACACGCAGTATATTACAGTATTAGACACACAGTATATTACAGTATTAGACACACAGTATATTACAGTATTAGACACACAGTATATTACAGTATTAGACACACAGTATATTACAGTATTAGACACGCAGTATATTACAGTATTAGACACGCAGTATATTACAGTATTAGACACACAATATATTACAGTATTAGACACGCAGTATATTACAGTATTAGACACACAGTATATTACAGTATTAGACACGCAGTATATTACAGTATTAGACACGCAGTATATTACAGTATTAGACACACAGTATATTACAGTATTAGACACACAGTATATTACAGTATTAGACACGCAGTATATTACAGTATTAGACACGCAGTATATTACTGTATTAGACACACAGTATATTACAGTATTAGACACACAGTATATTACAGTATTAGACACACAGTATATTACAGTATTAGACACACAGTATATTACAGTATTAGACACACAGTATATTACAGTATTAGACACACAGTATATTACAGTATTAGACGCACAGTATATTACAGTGTTAGACACACAGTATATTACAGTATTAGACACACAGTATATTACAGTATTAGACACACAGTATATTACAGTATTAGACACACAGTATATTACAGTATTAGACACGCAGTATATTACAGTATTAGACACGCAGTATATTACAGTATTAGACACACAATATATTACAGTATTAGACACGCAGTATATTACAGTATTAGACACACAGTATATTACAGTATTAGACACGCAGTATATTACAGTATTAGACACACAGTATATTACAGTATTATACACACAGTATATTACAGTATTAGACACACAGTATATTACAGTATTAGACACACAGTATATTACAGTATTAGACACACAGTATATTACAGTATTAGACACACAGTATGTTACAGTATTAGACTCACAGTATATTACAGTATTAGACACACAGTATATTACAGTATTAGACACACAGTATATTACAGTATTAGACACACAGTATATTACAGTATTAGACACGCAGTATATTACAGGATTAGACACACAGTATATTACAGTATTAGACACACAGTATATTACAGTATTAGACACGCAGTATATTACAGTATTAGACACACAGTATATTACAGTATTAGACACACAGTATATTACAGTATTAGACACACCGTATATTACAGTATTAGACTCACAGTATATTACAGTATTAGACACACAGTATATTACAGTATGAGACACACAGTATATTACAGTATGAGACACACAGTATATTACAGTATTAGACTCACAGTATATTACAGTATTAGACACACAGTATATTACAGTATTAGACTCACAGTATATTACAGTATTAGACACACAGTATATTACAGTATTAGACACACAGTATATTACAGTATGAGACACACAGTATATTACAGTATTAGACTCACAGTATATTACAGTATTAGACACACTGTATATTACAGTATTAGACACACAGTATATTACAGTATTAGACACGCAGTATATTACAGTATGAGACACACATTATATTACAGTATTAGACACGCAGTATATTACAGTATTAGACACACAGTATATTACAGTATTAGACACACAGTATATTACAGTATTAGACGCACAGTATATTACAGTATTAGTCACACAGTATATTACAGTATTAGACACACAGTATATTACAGTATTAGACACACAGTATATTACAGTATTAGACACACAGTATATTACAGTATTAGACACACAGTATATTACAGTATTAGACACACAGTATATTACAGTATTAGACATACAGTATATTACAGTATTAGTCACACAGTATATTACAGTATTAGACACACAGTATATTACAGTATGAGACACACAGTATATTACAGTATTAGACACGCAGTATATTACAGTATTAGACACGCAGTATATTACAGTATTAGACACACAGTATATTACAGTATTAGACACACAGTATATTACAGTATTAGACACACGGTATATTACAGTATTAGACACACAGTATATTACAGTATTAGACGCACAGTATATTACAGTATGAGACACACAGTATATTACAGTATTAGACACACGGTATATTACAGTATTAGACACACAGTATATTACAGTATTAGACGCACAGTATATTACAGTATGAGACACACAGTATATTACAGGATTAGACACACAGTATATTACAGTATTAGACACGCAGTATATTACAGTATTAGACACACAGTATATTACAGTATTAGACACACAGTATATTACAGTGTTAGACACACAGTATATTACAGTATTAGACACACAGTATATTACAGTATTAGACACGCAGTATATTACAGTATTAGACACACAGTATATTACAGTATTAGACACACAGTATATTACAGTATTAGACACACAGTATATTACAGTATTAGACGCACAGTATATTACAGTGTTAGACACACAGTATATTACAGTATTAGACACACAGTATATTACAGTATTAGACACACAGTATATTACAGTATTAGACACACAGTATATTACAGTATTAGACACGCAGTATATTACAGTATTAGACACGCAGTATATTACAGTATTAGACACGCAATATATTACAGTATTAGACACGCAGTATATTACAGTATTAGACACACAGTATATTACAGTATTAGACACGCAGTATATTACAGTATTAGACACGCAGTATATTACAGTATTATACACACAGTATATTACAGTATTAGACACACAGTATATTACAGTATTAGACACACAGTATATTACAGTATTAGACACACAGTATATTACAGTATTAGACACACAGTATGTTACAGTATTAGACTCACAGTATATTACAGTATTAGACACACAGTATATTACAGTATTAGACACACAGTATATTACAGTATTAGACACACAGTATATTACAGTATTAGACACGCAGTATATTACAGGATTAGACACACAGTATATTACAGTATTAGACACACAGTATATTACAGTATTAGACACGCAGTATATTACAGTATTAGACACACAGTATATTACAGTATTAGACACACAGTATATTACAGTATTAGACACACCGTATATTACAGTATTAGACTCACAGTATATTACAGTATTAGACACACAGTACACTGGCGACACACTTTATTCGAGCTCGGCTAGTCCCACGAATTCGGGTATACCCGGGTGTATTGAGGTTTGTGACTGTTTTCTGCCCGAGTGCATTGAGGTATTTTCCAAGCAGGGATTGAAGCATTTTATTCCCGCTGGCTGCAATACTGCACAGTATATATATATATACTGCATTACAATTCATGAATTTATGCCATCTGGTAGACACGCGAAGCATTGCAGCCTATTAAATCCTAATCATTATCATTTAACAGATTAGCCGCCCGTCAGCCAGGCATGAACCCAGGCTGGGAAGGCAAACACAACGGGGCTTGTCAGAGGTGAGGAGTGGCGCATTCCAGGTATCTGCCAGGTACATACTGGGTATTTGCTCGAATAAAGTGTGTCGGTGCAGTATATTACAGTATGAGACACACAGTATATTACAGTATGAGACACACAGTATATTACAGTATTAGACTCACAGTATATTACAGTATTAGACACACAGTATATTACAGTATTAGACTCACAGTATATTACAGTATTAGACACACAGTATATTACAGTATTAGACACACAGTATATTACAGTATGAGACACACAGTATATTACAGTATTAGACTCACAGTATATTACAGTATTAGACACACTGTATATTACAGTATTAGACACACAGTATATTACAGTATTAGACACGCAGTATATTACAGTATGAGACACACATTATATTACAGTATTAGACACGCAGTATATTACAGTATTAGACACACAGTATATTACAGTATTAGACACACAGTATATTACAGTATTAGACGCACAGTATATTACAGTATTAGTCACACAGTATATTACAGTATTAGACACACAGTATATTACAGTATTAGACACACAGTATATTACAGTATTAGACACACAGTATATTACAGTATTAGACACACAGTATATTACAGTATTAGACACACAGTATATTACAGTATTAGACATACAGTATATTACAGTATTAGTCACACAGTATATTACAGTATTAGACACACAGTATATTACAGTATGAGACACACAGTATATTACAGTATTAGACACGCAGTATATTACAGTATTAGACACGCAGTATATTACAGTATTAGACACACAGTATATTACAGTATTAGACACACAGTATATTACAGTATTAGACACACGGTATATTACAGTATTAGACACACAGTATATTACAGTATTAGACGCACAGTATATTACAGTATGAGACACACAGTATATTACAGTATTAGACACACGGTATATTACAGTATTAGACACACAGTATATTACAGTATTAGACGCACAGTATATTACAGTATGAGACACACAGTATATTACAGGATTAGACACACAGTATATTACAGTATTAGACACGCAGTATATTACAGTATTAGACACACAGTATATTACAGTATTAGACACACAGTATATTACAGTGTTAGACACACAGTATATTACAGTATTAGACACACAGTATATTACAGTATTAGACACGCAGTATATTACAGTATTAGACACACAGTATATTACAGTGTTAGACACACAGTATATTACAGTATTAGACACGCAGTATATTACAGTATTAGACACACAGTATATTACAGTATTAGACACACAGTATATTACAGTATTAGACACACAGTATATTACAGTATTAGACACACAGTATGTTACAGTATTAGACACACAGTATATTACAGTATTAGACACACAGTATGTTACAGTATTA
The DNA here is from genome assembly GCF_040206685.1 of Ascaphus truei. Taxonomy (NCBI): domain Eukaryota; kingdom Metazoa; phylum Chordata; class Amphibia; order Anura; family Ascaphidae; genus Ascaphus; species Ascaphus truei. Next base: position 552,600,573 of record NC_134483.1, read on the forward strand.
GACACACGGTATATTACAGTATTAGACACGCGGTATATTACAGTGTTAGACACGCAGTATATTACAGTATTAGACACACAGTATATTACAGTATTAGACACAGTATATTACAGTATTAGACACACAGTATATTACAGTATTAGACACACAGTATATTACAGTATTAGACACACAGTATATTACAGTATTAGACACACAGTATATTACAGTATTAGACACACAGTATATTACAGTATTAGACACACAGTATATTACAGTATTAGACACACAGTATATTACAGTATTAGGCACACAGTATATTACAGTATTAGACACACAGTATATTACAGTATTAGTCACACAGTATATTACAGTATTAGACACACAGTATATTACAGTATTAGACACACAGTATATTACAGTATTAGACACACAGTATATTACAGTATTAGGCACACAGTATATTACAGTATTAGACACACAGTATATTACAGTATTAGGCACACAGTATATTACAGTATTAGACACACAGTATATTACAGTATTAGACACACGGTATATTACAGTATTAGACACGCGGTATATTACAGTATTAGACACACAGTATATTACAGTATTAGACACGCAGTATATTACAGTATTAGACACACGGTATATTACAGTATTAGACACACAGTATATTACAGTGTTAGACACACAGTATATTACAGTATTAGACACACAGTATATTACAGTATTAGACACGCAGTATATTACAGTATTAGACACGCAGTATATTACAGTATTAGACACGCAGTATATTACAGTATTAGACACACAGTATATTACAGTATTAGACACGCAGTATATTACAGTATTAGACACACAGTATATTACAGTATGAGACACACAGTATATTACAGTATTAGACACGCAGTATATTACAGTATTAGACACGCAGTATATTACAGTATTAGACACGCAGTATATTACAGTATTAGACACACAGTATATTACAGTATTAGACACACAGTATATTACAGTATTAGACACACAGTATATTACAGTATTAGACACACAGTATATTACAGTATTAGACACACAGTATATTACAGTATTAGACACGCAGTAAATTACAGTATTAGACACACAGTATATTACAGTATTAAACACACAGTATATTACAGTATATTACAGTATTAGACACACAGTATATTACAGTATTAGACACACAGTATATTACAGTATTAGACACACAGTATATTACAGTATGAGACACACAGTATATTACAGTATTAGACACACAGTATATTACAGTATTAGACACACAGTATATTACAGTATATTACAGTATTAGACACACAGTATATTACAGTATTAGACACACAGTATATTACAGTATATTACAGTATTAGACACACAGTATATTACAGTATTAGACACACAGTATATTACAGTATTAGACACACAGTATATTACAGTATGAGACACACAGTATATTACAGTATTAGACACACAGTATATTACAGTATTAGACACACAGTATATTACAGTATTAGACACGCAGTATATTACAGTATTAGACACGCAGTATATTACAGTATTAGACGCACAGTATATTACAGTATGAGACACACAGTATATTACAGTATTAGACGCACAGTATATTACAGTATTAGACGCACAGTATATTACAGTATTAGACACACAGTATATTACAGTATTAGACACACAGTATATTACAGTATTAGACACACAGTATATTACAGTATTAGACACACAGTATATTACAGTATTAGACACACAGTATATTACAGTATTAGACACGCAGTATATTACAGTATTAGACACGCAGTATATTACAGTATTAGACACACAGTATATTACAGTATTAGACACACAGTATATTACAGTATTAGACACACAGTATATTACAGTATTAGACACACAGTATATTACAGTATTAGACACGCAGTATATTACAGTATTAGACACGCAGTATGTTACAGTATTAGACACGCAGTATATTACAGTATTAGACACACAGTATGTTACAGTATTAGACATGCAGTATATTACAGTATTAGACACACAGTATATTACAGTATTAGACACACAGTATAATACAGTATTAGACACACAGTATATTACAATATTAGGCACAGCGTATATTACAGTATTAGACACACAGTATATTACAGTATTAGACACACAGTATATTACAGTATTAGACACACAGTATATTACAGTATTAGACACACAGTATATTACAGTATTAGACACACAGTATATTACAGTATTAGACACACAGTATATTACAGTATTAGACACACAGTATATTACAGTGTGAGACACACAGTATATTACAGTATTAGACACGCAGTATATTACAGTATTAGACACGCAGTACATTACAGTATGAAACACACAGTATATTACAGTATTAGACACACAGTATATTACAGTATTAGACACACAGTATATTACAGTATTAGACACACAGTATATTACAGTATTAGACACACAGTATATTACAGTATTAGACACACAGTATATTACAGTATTAGACACACACTATATTACAGTATTAGACACACAGTATATTACAGTATTAGACACACAGTATATTACAGTATTAGACACACAGTATATTACAGTATTAGACACACAGTATATTACAGTATTAGACACGCAGTATATTACAGTATTAGACACACAGTATATTACAGTATTAGACACACAGTATATTACAGTATTAGACACGCAGTATATTACAGTATTAGACACGCAGTATATTACAGTATTAGACACGCAGTATATTACAGTATGAGACACACAGTATATTACAGTATTAGACACACAGTATATTACAGTATTAGACACGCAGTATATTACAGTATTAGACACGCAGTATATTACAGTATTAGACACACAGTATATTACAGTATTAGACACACAGTATATTACAGTATTAGACACACAGTATATTACAGTATTAGACACGCAGTATATTACAGTATTAGACACGCAGTATATTACAGTATTAGACACGCAGTATATTACAGTATTAGACACGCAGTATATTACAGTATTAGACTCACAGTATATTACAGTATTAGACACACAGTATATTACAGTATTAGACACACAGTATATTACAGTATTAGACACACAGTATATTACAGTATGAGACACACAGTATATTACAGTATTAGACACGCAGTATATTACAGTATTAGACACACAGTATATTACAGTATTAGACACACAGTATATTACAGTATTAGACACACAGTATATTACAGTATTAGACACGCAGTATATTACAGTATTAGACTCACAGTATATTACAGTATTAGACACACAGTATATTACAGTATTAGACACACAGTATATTACAGTATTAGACACACAGTATATTACAGTATGAGACACACAGTATATTACAGTATTAGACACGCAGTATATTACAGTATTAGACACACAGTATATTACAGTATTAGACACACAGTATATTACAGTATTAGACACACAGTATATTACAGTATTAGACACACAGTTTATTACAGTATGAGACACACAGTATATTACAGTATTAGACACACAGTATATTACAGTATTAGACACACAGTATATGACAGTATTAGACACACAGTATATTACAGTATTAGACACACAGTATATTACAGTATTAGACACACAGTATATTACAGTATTAAACACGCAGTATATTACAGTATTAGACACACAGTATATTACAGTATTAGACACACAGTATATTACAGTATTAAACACACAGTATATTACAGTATTAGACACACAGTATATTACAGTATTAAACACGCAGTATATTACAGTATTAGACACGCAGTATATGACAGTATTAGACACACAGTATATTACAGTATTAGACACACAGTATATTACAGTATTAGACACACAATATATTACAGTATTAGACACACAGTATATTACAGTATTAGACACACAGTATATTACAGTATTAGACACACAGTATATTACAGTATTAGACACACAGTATATTACAGTATTAGACACACAGTATATTACAGTATTAGACACACAGTATATTACAGTATTAAACACGCAGTATATTACAGTATTAAACACGCAGTATATTACAGTATTAGACACACAGTATATTACAGTATTAGACACGCAGTATATTACAGTATTAGACACGCAGTATATTACAGTATTAGACACGCAGTATATTACAGTATTAGACACACAGTATATTACAGTATTATACACACAGTATATTACAGTATTATACACACAGTATATTACAGTATTAAACACACAGTATATTACAGTATTAGACACACAGTATATTACAGTATTAGACACACAGTATATTACAGTATTAGACACACAGTATATTACAGTATTAGACACGCAGTATATTACAGTATTAGACACGCAGTATATTACAGTATTAGACGCACAGTATATTACAGGATTAGACACACAGTATATTACAGTATTAGACACACAGTATATTACAGTATTAGACACGCAGTATATTACAGTATTAGACGCACAGTATATTACAGGATTAGACACACAGTATATTACAGTATTAGACACACAGTATATTACAGTATTAGACACGCAGTATATTACAGTATTAGACACACAGTATATTACAGTATTAGACACACAGTATATTACAGTATTAGACACACAGTATATTACAGTATTAGACACACAGTATATTACAGTATTAGACACGCAGTAAATTACAGTATTAGACACACAGTATATTACAGTATTAAACACACAGTATATTACAGTATATTACAGTATTAGACACACAGTATATTACAGTATTAGACACACAGTATATTACAGTATTAGACACACAGTATATTACAGTATGAGACACACAGTATATTACAGTATTAGACACACAGTATATTACAGTATTAGACACACAGTATATTACAGTATATTACAGTATTAGACACACAGTATATTACAGTATTAGACACACAGTATATTACAGTATTAGACACACAGTATATTACAGTATGAGACACACAGTATATTACAGTATTAGACACACAGTATATTACAGTATTAGACACACAGTATATTACAGTATTAGACACGCAGTATATTACAGTATTAGACACGCAGTATATTACAGTATTAGACGCACAGTATATTACAGTATGAGACACACAGTATATTACAGTATTAGACGCACAGTATATTACAGTATTAGACGCACAGTATATTACAGTATTAGACACACAGTATATTACAGTATTAGACACACAGTATATTACAGTATTAGACACACAGTATATTACAGTATTAGACACGCAGTATATTACAGTATTAGACACACAGTATATTACAGTATTAGACACACAGTATATTACAGTATTAGACACGCAGTATATTACAGTATGAGACACGCAGTATATTACAGTATTAGTCACACAGTATATTACAGTATTAGACACACAGTATATTACAGTATTAGACACACAGTATATTACAGTATTAGACACACAGTATATTACAGTATTAGACACACAGTATATTACAGTATTAGACACACAGTATATTACAGTATTAGACACACGGTATATTACAGTATTAGACACGCAGTATATTACAGTATTAGACACACAGTATATTACAGTTTTAAACACACAGTATATTACAGTAGTAGACACACAGTATATTACAGTATTAAACACACAGTATATTACAGTATTAGACACGCAGTATATTACAGTATTAGACACACGGTATATTACAGTATTAGACACACAGTATATTACAGTATTAGACACGCAGTATATTACAGTATTAAACACACAGTATATTACAGTATTAGACACACAGTATATTACAGTATTAGACACAAAGTATATTACAGTATTAGACACACAGTATATTACAGTATTAGACGCACAGTATATTACAGTATTAGACACACAGTATATTACAGTATTAGACGCACAGTATATTACAGTATTAGACACACAGTATATTACAGTATTAGACACACAGTATATTACAGTATTAGACACACAGTATATTACAGTATTAGACACACAGTATATTACAGTATTAGACACACAGTATATTACAGTATTAGACACACAGTATATTACAGTATTAGACACACAGTATATTACAGTATTAGACACACAGTATATGACAGTATTAGACACACAGTACATGACAGTATTAGACACACAGTACATAACAGTATTAAACACACAGTATATTACAGTATTAAACACACAGTATATTACAGGATTAGACACACAGTATATTACAGTATTAGACACACAGTATATTACAGTATTAGACACGCAGTATATTACAGTATTAGACGCACAGTATATTACAGGATTAGACACACAGTATATTACAGTATTAGACACACAGTATATTACAGTATTAGACACGCAGTATATTACAGTATTAGACACGCAGTATATTACAGTATTAGACACACAGTATATTACAGTATTAGACACACAGTATATTACAGTATTAGACACACAGTATATTACAGTATTAGACACGCAGTATATTACAGGATTAGACGCACAGTATATTACAGGATTAGACACACAGTATATTACAGTATTAGACACGCAGTATATTACAGTATTAAACACGCAGTATATTACAGTATTAAACACGCAGTATATTACAGTATTAGACACGCAGTATATTACAGTATGAGACACACAGTATATTACAGTATTAGACACGCAGTATATTACAGTATTAGACACACAGTATATTACAGTATTAGACACACAGTATATTACAGTATTAGACACACAGTATATTACAGTATTAGACACGCAGTATATTACAGTATTAGACACGCAGTATATTACAGTATTAGACACGCAGTATATTACAGTATTAGACACGCAGTATATTACAGTATTAGACACACAATATATTACAGTATTAGACACGCAGTATATTACAGTATTAGACACGCAGTATATTACAGTATTAGACACGCAGTATATTACGGTATTAGACACGCAGTATATTACAGTATTAGACACACAGTATATTACAGTATTAGACACGCAGTATATTACAGTATTAGACACGCAGTATATTACAGTATTAGACACGCAGTATATTACAGTATTAGACACACAGTATATTACAGTATTAGACACACAGTATATTACAGTATTAGACACACAGTATATTACAGTATTAGACACACAGTATATTACAGTATTAGACACACAGTATATTACAGTATTAGACACACAGTATATTACAGTATTAGACGCACAGTATATTACAGTGTTAGACACACAGTATATTACAGTATTAGACACACAGTATATTACAGTATTAGACACACAGTATATTACAGTATTAGACACACAGTATATTACAGTATTAGACACGCAGTATATTACAGTATTAGACACGCAGTATATTACAGTATTAGACACACAATATATTACAGTATTAGACACGCAGTATATTACAGTATTAGACACACAGTATATTACAGTATTAGACACGCAGTATATTACAGTATTAGACACACAGTATATTACAGTATTATACACACAGTATATTACAGTATTAGACACACAGTATATTACAGTATTAGACACACAGTATATTACAGTATTAGACACACAGTATATTACAGTATTAGACACACAGTATGTTACAGTATTAGACTCACAGTATATTACAGTATTAGACACACAGTATATTACAGTATTAGACACACAGTATATTACAGTATTAGACACACAGTATATTACAGTATTAGACACGCAGTATATTACAGGATTAGACACACAGTATATTACAGTATTAGACACACAGTATATTACAGTATTAGACACGCAGTATATTACAGTATTAGACACACAGTATATTACAGTATTAGACACACAGTATATTACAGTATTAGACACACCGTATATTACAGTATTAGACTCACAGTATATTACAGTATTAGACACACAGTATATTACAGTATGAGACACACAGTATATTACAGTATGAGACACACAGTATATTACAGTATTAGACTCACAGTATATTACAGTATTAGACACACAGTATATTACAGTATTAGACTCACAGTATATTACAGTATTAGACACACAGTATATTACAGTATTAGACACACAGTATATTACAGTATGAGACACAGAGTATATTACAGTATTAGACTCACAGTATATTACAGTATTAGACACACTGTATATTACAGTATTAGACACACAGTATATTACAGTATTAGACACGCAGTATATTACAGTATGAGACACACATTATATTACAGTATTAGACACGCAGTATATTACAGTATTAGACACACAGTATATTACAGTATTAGACACACAGTATATTACAGTATTAGACGCACAGTATATTACAGTATTAGTCACACAGTATATTACAGTATTAGACACACAGTATATTACAGTATTAGACACACAGTATATTACAGTATTAGACACACAGTATATTACAGTATTAGACACACAGTATATTACAGTATTAGACACACAGTATATTACAGTATTAGACACACAGTATATTACAGTATTAGTCACACAGTATATTACAGTATTAGACACACAGTATATTACAGTATGAGACACACAGTATATTACAGTATTAGACACGCAGTATATTACAGTATTAGACACGCAGTATATTACAGTATTAGACACACAGTATATTACAGTATTAGACACACAGTATATTAGAGTATTAGACACACGGTATATTACAGTATTAGACACACAGTATATTACAGTATTAGACGCACAGTATATTACAGTATGAGACACACGGTATATTACAGTATTAGACACACGGTATATTACAGTATTAGACACACAGTATATTACAGTATTAGACGCACAGTATATTACAGTATGAGACACACAGTATATTACAGGATTAGACACACAGTATATTACAGTATTAGACACACAGTATATTACAGTATTAGACACACAGTAAATTACAGTATTAGACACACAGTATATTACAGTATTAGACACGCAGTATATTACAGTATTAGACACACAGTATATTACAGTATTAGACACACAGTATATTACAGTATTAGACACACAGTATATTACAGTATTAGACACGCAGTATATTACAGTATTAGACACACAGTATATTACAGTATTAAACACACAGTATATTACAGTATTAGACGCACAGTATATTACAGTATTAGACACACTGTATATTACAGTATTAGGCACACAGTATATTACAGTATTAGACACACAGTATATTACAGTATGAGACACACAGTATATTACAGTATTAGACACGCAGTATATTACAGTATTAGACACACAGTATATTACAGTATTAGACACACAGTATATTACAGTGTTAGACACACAGTATATTACAGTATTAGACACACAGTATATTACAGTATTAGACACGCAGTATATTACAGTATTAGACACACAGTATATTACAGTGTTAGACACACAGTATATTACAGTATTAGACACGCAGTATATTACAGTATTAGACACACAGTATATTACAGTATTAGACACACAGTATATTACAGTATTAGACACGCAGTATATTACAGTATATTACAGTATTAGACACACAGTATATTACAGTATTAGACACACAGTATATTACAGTATTAGACACACAGTATATTACAGTATTAGACACACAGTATGTTACAGTATTAGACACACAGTATATTACAGTATTAGACACACAGTATATTACAGTATATTACAGTATTAGACACACAGTATATTACAGTATTAGACACACAGTATATTACAGTATTAGACACACAGTATATTACAGTATTAGACACACAGTATGTTACAGTATTAGACACACAGTATATTACAGTATTAGACACACAGTATGTTACAGTATTAGACACACGGTATATTACAGTATTAGACACGCGGTATATTACAGTGTTAGACACGCAGTATATTACAGTATTAGACACACAGTATATTACAGTATTAGACACAGTATATTACAGTATTAGACACACAGTATATTACAGTATTAGACACACAGTATATTACAGTATTAGACACACAGTATATTACAGTATTAGACACACAGTATATTAAAGTATTAGACACACAGTATATTACAGTATTAGACACACAGTATATTACAGTATTAGACACACAGTATATTACAGTATTAGGCACACAGTATATTACAGTATTAGACACACAGTATATTACAGTATTAGTCACACAGTATATTACAGTATTAGACACACAGTATATTACAGTATTAGACACACAGTATATTACAGTATTAGACACACAGTATATTACAGTATTAGGCACACAGTATATTACAGTATTAGACACACAGTATATTACAGTATTAGGCACACAGTATATTACAGTATTAGACACACAGTATATTACAGTATTAGACACACGGTATATTACAGTATTAGACACGCGGTATATTACAGTATTAGACACACAGTATATTACAGTATTAGACACGCAGTATATTACAGTATTAGACACACGGTATATTACAGTATTAGACACACAGTATATTACAGTGTTAGACACACAGTATATTACAGTATTAGACACACAGTATATTACAGTATTAGACACGCAGTATATTACAGTATTAGACACGCAGTATATTACAGTATTAGACACGCAGTATATTACAGTATTAGACACGCAGTATATTACAGTATTAGACACGCAGTATATTACAGTATTAGACACACAGTATATTACAGTATGAGACACACAGTATATTACAGTATTAGACACGCAGTATATTACAGTATTAGACACGCAGTATATTACAGTATTAGACACGCAGTATATTACAGTATTAGACACGCAGTATATTACAGTATTAGACACACAGTATATTACAGTATTAGACACACAGTATATTACAGTATTAGACACACAGTATATTACAGTATTAGACACACAGTATATTACAGTATTAGACACGCAGTAAATTACAGTATTAGACACACAGTATATTACAGTATTAAACACACAGTATATTACAGTATATTACAGTATTAGACACACAGTATATTACAGTATTAGACACACAGTATATTACAGTATTAGACACACAGTATATTACAGTATTAGACACGCAGTATATTACAGTATTAAACACACAGTATATTACAGTATTAGACACACAGTATATTACAGTATATTACAGTATTAGACACACAGTATATTACAGTATTAGACACACAGTATATTACAGTATTAGACACGCAGTATATTACAGTATTAGACACACAGTATATTACAGTATTAGACACACAGTATATTACAGTATTAGACACGCAGTATATTACAGTATGAGACACACAGTATGTTACAGTATTAGACACACAGTATATTACAGTATGAGACACACAGTATATTACAGTATTAGACACGCAGTATATTACAGTATTAGACACACAGTATATTACAGTATTAGACACACAGTATATTACAGTATTAGACACGCAGTATATTACAGTATGAGACACGCAGTATATTACAGTATTAGTCACACAGTATATTACAGTATTAGACACACAGTATATTACAGTATTAGACACACAGTATATTACAGTATTAGACACACAGTATATTACAGTATTAGACACACAGTATATTACAGTATTAGACACACAGTATATTACAGTATTAGACACACGGTATATTACAGTATTAGACACGCAGTATATTACAGTATTAGACACACAGTATATTACAGTTTTAAACACACAGTATATTACAGTATTAGACACACAGTATATTACAGTATTAAACACACAGTATATTACAGTATTAGACACGCAGTATATTACAGTATTAGACACACGGTATATTACAGTATTAGACACACAGTATATTACAGTATTAGACACGCAGTATATTACAGTATTAAACACACAGTATATTACAGTATTAGACACACAGTATATTACAGTATTAGACACAAAGTATATTACAGTATTAGACACACAGTATATTACAGTATTAGACGCACAGTATATTACAGTATTAGACACACAGTATATTACAGTATTAGACGCACAGTATATTACAGTATTAGACACACAGTATATTACAGTATTAGACACACAGTATATTACAGTATTAGACACACAGTATATTACAGTATTAGACACACAGTATATTACAGTATTAGACACACAGTATATTACAGTATTAGACACACAGTATATTACAGTATTAGACACACAGTATATTACAGTATTAGACACACAGTATATGACAGTATTAGACACACAGTATATGACAGTATTAGACACACAGTACATAACAGTATTAAACACACAGTATATTACAGTATTAGACACACAGTATATTACAGTATTAGACACGCAGTATATTACAGTATTAGACACACAGTATATTACAGTATTAGACACACAGTATATTACAGTATTAGACACACAGTATATTACAGTATTAGACACACAGTATATGACAGTATTAGGCACACAGTATATTACAGTATTAGACACACAGTATATTACAGTATGAGACACACAGTATATTACAGTATTAGACACACAGTATATTACAGTATTAGACACACAGTATATTACAGTATTAGACACACAGTATATTACAGTATTAGACACACAGTATATTACAGTATTAAACGCACAGTATATTACAGTATTAAACACACAGTATATTACAGTATTAGACACACGGTATATTACAGTATTAGGCACACGGTATATTACAGTATTAAACACACAGTATATTACAGTATTAGACACACAGTATATTACAGTATTAGACACACAGTATATTACAGTATTAGACACACAGTATATTACAGTATGAGACACACAGTATATTACAGTATTAGACACACAGTATATTACAGTTTTAGACACACAGTATATTACAGTATTAGACACACAGTATATTACAGTATTAGACACACAGTATATTACAGTATTAAACGCACAGTATATTACAGTATTAAACACACAGTATATTACAGTATTAGACACACAGTATATTACAGTATTAGACACACGGTATATTACAGTATTAGGCACACAGTATATTACAGTATTAGACACACAGTATATTACAGTATTAGACACACAGTATATTACAGTGTTAGACACACAGTATATTACAGTATTAGACACGCAGTATATTACAGGATTAGACACACAGTATATTACAGTATGAGACACGCAGTATATTACAGTATTAGACACACAGTATATTACAGTATTAGACACACAGTATATTACAGTATTAGACACACGGTATATTACAGTATTAGACACACGGTATATTACAGTATTAGGCACACAGTATATTACAGTATTAAACACACAGTATATTACAGTATTAGACACACAGTATATTACAGTATTAGACACACAGTATATTACAGTATTAGACACACAGTATATTACAGTATTAGACACACAGTATATTACAGTATTAGACACACGGTATATTACAGTATTAGGCACACAGTATATTACAGTATTAAACACACAGTATATTACAGTATTAGACACACAGTATATTACAGTATTAGACACACAGTATATTACAGTATTAGACACGCAGTATATTACAGTATTAGACACACAGTATATTACAGTATGAGACACACAGTATATTACAGTATGAGACACACAGTATATTACAGTATTAGACACACAGTATATTACAGTATTAGACACACAGTATATTACAGTATTAGACACACAGTATATTACAGTATTAGACACACAGTATATTACAGTATTAGACACACAGTATATTACAGTATTAGACACGCAGTATATTACAGTATTAGACACACAGTATAAACTCATCCCCCGGCAATCCCTGCTCGCTGGCACGCCCGGAAACTCATCCCCCAGCAATCCCCGCTCGCTGGCACGCCCGGAAACTCATCCCCCAGCAATCCCTGCTCGCTGGCACGCCCGGAAAGTCATCCCCCAGCAATCCCTGCGCGCTGGCACGCCCGGAAACTCATCCCCCAGCAATCCCCGCTCGCTGGCACGCCCGGAAACTCATCCCCCAGCAATCCCTGCTCGCTGGCACACCCGGAAAGTCATCCCCCAGCAATCCCTGCTCGCTAGCACGTCCGGAAACTCATACCCTAGTAATCCCCGCTCGCTGGCACAACCGGAACTCATCCCCCAGCAATCCCTGCTCGCTGGCATGCCCGGAAACTCATCCCCCAGCAATCCCTGCTCACTGACACGCCCGGAAACTCATCCCCCAGCAATCCCTGCTCGCTGGCACACCAAGAAACTCATCCCCCAGCAATCCCCGCTCGCTGGCACAATCGGAACTCATCCCCCGGCAATCCCTGCTCGCTGGCACGCCCGGAAACCCATCCCCCAGCAATCCCTGCTCGCTGGCACACCAAGAAACTCATCCCCCAGCAATCCCTGCTCGCTGGCATGCCCGGAAACTCATCCCCCAGAATCCCTGCTCGATGGCACGCCCGGAAACTCATCCCCCAGCAATCCCTGCTCGCTGGCACGCCCGGAAAGTCATCCCCCAGCAATCCCTGCTCGCTAGCACGCCCGGAAACTCATCCCCCAGCAATCCCCGCTCGCTGGCACAACCGGAACTCATCCCCCGGCAATCCCTGCTCGCTGGCACACCAAGAAACTCATCCCCCAGCAATCCCAGCTCGCTGGCACGCCCGGAAACTCATCCACCAGCAATCCCTGCTCGCTGGCACGCCCGGAAACTCATCCCCCAGCAATCTCTGCTCACTGGCACGCCCGGAAACTCATCCCCCGGCAATCCCTGCTCGCTGGCACACCAGGAAACTCATCCCCCAGCAATCCCCGCTCGCTGGCACGCCCGGAAACTCATCCCCCAGCAATCCCTGCTCGCTGGCACGCCCGGAAAGTCATCCCCCAGCAATCCCTGCTCGCTAGCACGCCCGGAAACTCATCCCCCAGCAATCCCCGCTCGCTGGCACAACCGGAACTCATCCCCCGGCAATCCCCGCTCGCTGGCACACCAAGAAACTCATCCACCAGCAATCCCTGCTCGCTGACACGCCCGGAAACTCATCCCCCAGAATCCCTGCTCGATAGCACGCCCGGAAACTTATCCACCAGCAATCCCTGCTCGCTGGCACGCCCGGAAACTCATCCCCCAGCAATCTCTGCTCGCTGGCACGCTCGGAAACTCATCCCCCGGCAATCCCTGCTCGCTGGCACACCAGGAAACTCATCCCCCAGCAATCCCCGCTCGCTGGCACGCCCGGAAACTCATCCCCCAGCAAACCCTGCTCGCTGGCACGGCCGGAAAGTCATCCCCCAGCAATCCCTGCTCGCTAGCACGCCCGGAAACTCATCCCCCAGCAATCCCCGCTCGCTGGCACGCCCGGAAACCCATCCCCCAGCAATCCCCGCTCGCTGGCACGCCCGGAAACCCATCCCCCAGCAATCCCTGCTCGCTAGCACACCTGGAAACTCATCCCCCAGCAATCCCTGCTCGCTAGCACACCTGGAAACTCATCCCCCAGCAATCCCTGCTTGCTGGCATGCCCTGAAACTCATCCACCAGCAATCCCTGCTCGCTGGCACGCCCGGAAACTCATCCCCCAGCAATCTCTGCTCGCTGGCACGCCCGGAAACTCATCCCCCGGCAATCCCTGCTCGCTGGCACACCAGGAAACTCATCCCCCGGCAATCCCTGCTCGCTGGCACACCAGGAAACTCACCCCCCGGCAATCCCCGCTAGCTGGCACGCCCGGAAACTCATCCCCCAGAATCCCTGCTCGATGGCACGCCCGGAAACTCATCCCCCAGCAATCCCTGCTCACTGGCACGCCCGGAAACTCATCCACCAGCAATCCCTGCCCGCTGGCACGCCTGGAAACTCATCCCCTAGCAATCCCTGCTCGCTGGCACGCCCAGAAACTCATCCCCCAGCAATCCCTGCTCGCTGGCACGCCCGGAAACTCATCCCCCAGAATCCCCGCTCGCTGGCACGCCCGGAAACTCATCCCCCAGAATCCCTGCTCGATGGCACGCCCGGAAACTCATCCCCCAGCAATCCCTGCTCACTAGCACGCCCGGAAACTCATCCCCCAGCAATCCCTGCTCGCTGGCACGCCCGGAAACTCATCCCCCAACAGTCCCTGCTCGCTAGCACGCCCGGAAACTCATCCCCCAGCAATCCCTGCTCGCTAGCACACCCGGAAACTCAACCCCCAGCAATCCCTGCTCGCTGGCACGCCCGGAAACTCATCCACCAGCAATCCCTGCCCGCTGGCACGCCTGGAAACTCATCCCCTAGCAATCCCTGCTCGCTGGCACGCCCAGAAACTCATCCCCCAGCAATCCCTGCTCGCTGGCACGCCCGGAAACTCATCCCCCAGAATCCCCGCTCGCTGGCACGCCCGGAAACTCATCCCCCAGAATCCCTGCTCGATGGCACGCCCGGAAACTCATCCCCCAGCAATCCCTGCTCACTAGCACGCCCGGAAACTCATCCCCCAGCAATCCCTGCTCGCTGGCACGCCCGGAAACTCATCCCCCAACAGTCCCTGCTCGCTAGCACGCCCGGAAACTCATCCCCCAGCAATCCCTGCTCGCTAGCACACCCGGAAACTCAACCCCCAGCAATCCCTGCTCGCTGGCACGCCCGGAAACCCATCCCCCAGCAATCCCTGCTCACTGACACACCCGGAAACTCATCCCCCAGCAATCCCTGCTCGCTGGCACGCCCGGAAACTCATCCCCCAGCAATCCCCGCTCGCTAGCATGACCGGAAACTCATCCCCCAGCAATCCCTGCTCGCTGGCACGGCCGGAAACTCATCCCCCAGCAATCCCTGCTCGCTGGCACGCCAGGAAACTCATCCCCAGCAATCCCTGCTCGCTGGCACGCCCGGAAACTCATCTCCCAGCAATCCCTGCTCGCTGGCACGCCTGGAAACATCCCCCAGCAATCCCTGCTCGCTGGCACGCCCGGAAACCCATCCCCCAGCAATCCCTGCTCGCTGGCACGCCCGGAAACTCATCCCCCGGCAATCCCTGCTCGCTGGCACGCCCGGAAACTCATCCCCCGGCAATCCCTGCTCGCTGGCACGCCCGGAAACTCATCCCCCAGCAATCCCCGCTCGCTGGCACGCCCGGAAACTCATCCCCCAGCAATCCCTGCTCGCTGACATGCCCGGAAAGGGAAAAACACAGAAATTCTTTATTGTCACAAATAACAGGTTATGCATTTAATGTTACTGGGCTCAAGAGCTGACACCCCAGAACCTTTATACTTGGATCAGAGGTAACCAAAACAGGGCTTGACCTTTATTAAGAGGCTGGTTACCCCCTCACCATCACAACCGCATATACACTGACCAGAATGCATTGCAAACACAGCAAGTATACATGGATCAGAATGCATTGCAAACACATCGTGTATAGACCGACCAGAATGTATTGCAAACATCGAGTATACACCGACCAGAATGCATTGCAAATAGTGAATATACAGACACCAGAATGCATTCAAATAGCGAATATACCGAGACCAGAATGCATTGCAAATAGTGGATGTAGCCAGGTCCCCTCTTATCTCAGGGCTGTGTGAGGGGGACGGCTGTGTGGTTGCTGCAGGGAGTTGTGAGCAGGCGAGCGGGTCACCGGTGTTCCAAGGGCTCCACCATTTTGATTGCGCACGCGCATGCGCAGAGAAGGTTCGCGCATGCGCAGAGGGTATCTGGAGTTGCGGCGGCCATCTTTGTACACCTTGCGCATGCGCAGTATAATACAAGTGGCAGCCATTACACCCGTAGCTACGCAGGGGAACTACAAGTCACAGCAGCCTCAAGGGCGCACACCAAATGGGGGAATACAGCCAATAGGGCTGTCAGGATCTCAGCAACACCGGATACATTTGGCACGCTAAGGAGGACCACGCCAGTCTGCAGAGGGAGCTGAAGCTGAGAGGTAGTGTCCAGGGAGCTGTGTTTCCCTGGACTAGCTTAACCCCTTAGGCCCAAGGTAGGCCCTGAGACCAAACCAGATTGTGGCTGCTACAGGGACAGGCCCCTTAGATAGGGACATTGCCCTCTATAGTGCTAGGGACACAGCAGGACTCTACACAGCAGGTGCGGCCTGTCCACTACCTAAAGAGACTCTTAGAGGTGGGACTCTCCTACCGGAGTCCCCCACTGCCACCCAGCGGCACCCGGGGGCTGCAGCGCCCGGGAAGGTATCCTCATAAGTGCACCAACATTCACATGGGCAGCGCTGTCCCACACTTGGGGGTGGGAATGGCCCCTGGGGTCTGGACACTGGTGCCCCTGCACCCAAGTACTGTGGCTCCCCAGTGGCGGAGGATCAGGCCTCCTGTTTGCCACACAGGTATAGCAGCACGCATAGTCTCTCTGGCACAGGGGGAAAGGGGGCTTCATGAATATATAGGGACCAGAATACATTGCAAATAGGGAATATACACGGACCAGAATGCATTGCAAAAAGTGAATATACCGGGACCAGAATGCATTGCAAATGGTGAATATACCGGGACCAGAATGCATTGCAAATAGTGAATATACCGGGACCAGAATGCATTGCAAATAGTGAATATACCAGGACCAGAATGCATTGCAAATAGTGAATATACCGGGACCAGAATGCATTGCAAATAGTGAGTATTCCCAATTCTCCATCTCTTTCCATGTCACCCTGTCACCCCAATATTTTTCAGGTGGTTATTCGGCTGAAGGGAGGAGCGCGTCCGGGGGAGGGGCGCGTGGAGGTCCTGAGAAAGGGACAGTGGGGGACAGTGTGTGACGATCGCTGGGACCTGCAGGCAGCAAGCGTGGTCTGCAGGGAGCTGGGGTTCGGGAGTGCCAAGGAGGCACTAACAGGAGCACGTATGGGACAGGGTGAGTGTTCCCCAAACTACCCCAGGGACCCTCCATCAATACCTTCCTCTCGTACCACTCTCCTACCCCTTCACAATGTCCCACTCCATGTGGCCCCCTGCGGACGTGGTCCTATTTATTCTGCCCCAAAGACCGGACATGCAACTTAATGCAATTTCCTTATTAAATCCAAAATATACTCAGTGTTTGCATATACTTCCGCTGCACCCTCTGTACAGCAGAAGATGTAATACTAATTATCTTACAATAATAGTTATACCATTACTCAAAAACAGCAAGCTTGACCTTACCTGTCCTTTTAACTATCGACCTGTTTCCCTCCTGCCTTTTGCCTCCAAACTCCATGAACGTCTTGTATTCTCTCGATTGCTACACTTTCTCACCCCCCTATTCTCTCCTAGACCCTCTACAATCTGGCTTCCGCACAGCTCACTCCACTGAAACAACCCTCACTAAAATAACTGATGACCTCCATGCTGCCAAAGACAGAGGTCATTACACTCTGCTCATATTACTCGACCTCTCTGCAGCATTTGACACCGTGGACCACCCTCTTCTCCTTCATATTCTCCATACTCTTGGTACTCGGAACAAAGCTCTATCCTGGATCTCCTCTTACCTCTCCCATTGTGTCTCTTCTGCTAACACCTCCTCCTCCTCTATTGATCTCTCTGTGGGGGTACCCCAGGGCTCTGTCCTGGGACCTCTTCTCTTTTCTCTGTACACACTCTCTCTATGTGACCTAATCACATCTTTTGGGTTTAAATATCACCTCTATGGTGACGACACACAAATTTACCTTTCAACCCCTGACCTTACACCTGCGGTACAGACCAAAGTTTCTGAATGTCTCTCTACGATATCATCCTGGATGGCCCTCCGCCGACTGAAACGTAACATGGCTAAAACAGAGCTCCTTATACTACCTCCCAAACCTGGCCCTACTACATCCTTCCACATTGCTATTGGAAATACGATCATTCACCCAGTAGCCCAAGCACGCTGCCTAGGGGTCACACTCGACTCCTCTCTCACATTCTCCTCTCACATTCAAAACGTTTCTAAAACCTGTCGCTTTTTCCTCCGCAATATAACAAAGATACGCCCTTTCCTCTGCTGCTCGACTGCTAACTCTGACTCAGGCCCTCATTCTCTCCCGTCTTGATTACTGTAACCTCCTGCTGTCCGGCCTTCCTGCCTCTCACCTGTCTCCCCTACAATCTATCCTAAACGCTGCTGCCAGAGTCACGCTACTCTTTCCTAAATCTGTCTCCCCTCCTGAAATCCCTCTCCTGGCTTCCGATCAAATCCCGCATCTCACACTCCATTCTTCTCCTCACTTTTAAAGCTTTACATTCTTCTGCCCCTCCTTACATCTCAGCCCTAATTTCTCGCTATGTACCACCCCGACTCTTGCGTTCTTCTCAAGGATGTCTTCTTTCTACCCCCTTTGTATCTAAAGCCCTCTCCCGCCTTAAACCTTTTTCACTGACTGCCCCACACCTCTGGAATGCCCTTCCCCTCAGTACCCGACTAGCACCATCTCTATCCACCTTTAAGACCCACCTTAAGACACACTTGCTTAAAGAAGCATATGAATAGCACTGTGGATATTCTGAACACAGGATACATAAAGCTTGGCCCCCTGCAGACGCACTTACCAGAACTCCCTCCTATTGTCTCTGTACGTTCTCCCTACCTACCAATTAGACTGTAAGCTCCTCGGGGCAGGGACTCCTCTTCCTTAATGTTACTTTTATGTCTGAAGCACTTATTCCCATGACCTGTTATTTATATTATCTGTTATTTATTTGATTACCACATGTATTACTACTGTGAAGCGCTATGTATATTAATGGCGCTATATAAATAAAGACATACAATACAATACACACACACACACACACACACACACACACACACACACACACACACACACACACCAGCTCTACACTCACACAAACTGCTGCTACACATACAACAGAACACACACACACACACACACACACACACACACACACACACACACACACACACACACACACACACACACACACACACACACACACTGCAGCCACAATAAAAAATGCAGCCACTTACTTAACTTTGCACTCTCCCCCCCAGCTCTACACACAGCACAACACAGCACCTCTACACCACCACCCACCCCCCCCCACAGCACAACACACACCTCTACACCCCCCCCACACACACAGCACAACACAGCACCTCTACACCCCCCCCCCACACAGCACAACACACACCTCTACACCACCACCCCCACACACACACAGCACCTCTACACCCCCCCCCCACACACACACAGCACAACACAGCACCTCTACCCCCCCCCCACACAGCACAACACACACCTCTACACCACCACCCCCACACACACACAGCACCTCTACACCCCCCCCCACACACACACAGCACAACACAGCACCTCTACACCACCCCCCCCCCACACACACAGCACAGCAAAGCACCTCTACACCACCCCCCTCCCCACACACACACAGCACAACACAGCACAGCACCTCTACACCCCCCACCCCCACAATGGAACAGGAGCTGTACCCGCTTCCTAACATCCTGCCCACGCGGGGAGCTGTACCCGCTTCCTAACGTCCTCCCCACGCGGGGAGCTGTACCCGCTTCCTAACGTCCTGCCAACGCGGGGAGCTGTACCCGCTTCCTAACGTCCTGCCCACGCGGGGAGCTGTACCCGCTTCCTAACGTCCTGCCTACGCGGGGAGCTGTACCCGCTTCCTAACGTCCTGCCAACGCGGGGAGCTGTACCCGCTTCCTAACGTCCTGCCCACGCGGGGAGCTGTACCCGCTTCCTAACATCCTGCCCACGCGGGGAGCTGTACCCGCTTCCTAACGTCCTCCCCACGCGGGGAGCTGTACCCGCTTCCTAACGTCCTGCCCACGTGGGGAGCTGTACCCGCTTCCTATCATCCTGCCCACGCGGGGAGCTGTACCCGCTTCCTAACGTCCTGCCCACGCGGGGAGCTGTACCCCCTTCCTAACGTCCTGCCCACGCGGGGAGCTGTACCCGATTCCTAACACCCTGCCCACGCGGGGAGCTGTACCCGCTTCCTAACATCCTGCCCACGCGGGGAGCTGTACCCCCTTCCTAACGTCCTGCCCACGCGGGGAGCTGTACCCACTTCCTAACGTCCTGCCCATGCGGGGAGCTGTACCCGCTTCCTAACGTCCTGCCCACGCGGGGAGCTGTACCCGCTTCCTAACGTCCTGCCCACGCGGGAAGCTGTACCCGCTTCCTAACATCCTGCCCACGCGGGGAGCTGTACCCGCTTCCTAACGTCCTGCCCACGCGGGGAGCTGTACCCGCTTCCTAACGTCCTGCCCACGCAGGCAGCTGTACCCGCTTCCTAACGTCCTGCCCACGCAGGGAGCTGTACCCGCTTCCTAACGTCCTGCCCACGCAGGGAGCTGTACCCGCTTCCTAACGTCCTTCCCACGCGGGGAGCTGTACCCGCTTCCTAACATCCTTCCCACGCGGGGAGCTGTACCCGCTTCCTAACGTCCTGCCCACGCGGGGAGCTGTACCCGCTTCCTAACGTCCTGCCCACGCGGGGAGCTGTACCCTCTTCCTAACGTCCTGCCCACGCGGGGAGCTGTACCCGCTTCCTAACGTCCTGCCCACGCGGGGAGGTGTACCCGCTTCCTAACGTCCTGCCCACGCAGGGAGCTGTACCCGCTTCCTAACGTCCTGCCCACGCGGGGAGCTGTACCCGCTTCCTAACGTCCTGCCCATGCGGGGAGCTGTACCCGCATCCTAACGTCCTGCCCACACGGGGAGCTGTACCCGCTTCCTAACGTCCTGCCCACGCGGGGAGCTGTACCCGCTTCCTAACGTCCTGCCTACGCGGGGAGCTGTACCCGCTTCCTAACGTCCTGCCCACGCGGGGAGCTCTACCCGCTTCCTAACGTCCTGCCCACGCGGGGAGCTGTACCCGCTTCCTAACGTCCTCCCCACGCGGGGAGCTGTACCCGCTTCCTAACATCCTGCCCACGCGGGGAGCTGTACCCGCTTCCTAACATCCTGCCCACGCGGGGAGCTGTACCCGCTTCCTAACGTCCTGCCAACGCGGGGAGCTGTACCCGCTTCCTAACGTCCTGCCCACGCGGGGAGCTGTACCCGCTTCCTAACGTCCTGCCTATGCGGGGAGCTGTACCCGCTTCCTAACGTCCTGCCAACGCGGGGAGCTGTACCCGCTTCCTAACGTCCTGCCCACGCGGGGAGCTGTACCCGCTTCCTAACATCCTGCCCACGCGGGGAGCTGTACCCGCTTCCTAACGTCCTCCCCACGCGGGGAGCTGTACCCGCTTCCTAACGTCCTGCCCACGTGGGGAGCTGTACCCGCTTCCTATCATCCTGCCCACGCGGGGAGCTCTACCCGCTTCCTAACGTCCTCCCCACGCGGGGAGCTGTACCCGCTTCCTAACGTCCTGCCAACGCGGGGAGCTGTACCTGCTTCCTAACGTCCTGCCCACGCGGGGAGCTGTACCCGCTTCCTAACGTCCTGCCTACGCGGGGAGCTGTACCCGCTTCCTAACGTCCTCCCCACGCGGGGAGCTGTACCCGCTTCCTAACGTCCTGCCCACGTGGGGAGCTGTACCCGCTTCCTATCATCCTGCCCACGCGGGGAGCTGTACCCGCTTCCTAACGTCCTGCCCACGCGGGGAGCTGTACCCCCTTCCTAACGTCCTGCCCACGCGGGGAGCTGTACCCGATTCCTAACATCCTGCCCACGCGGGGAGCTGTACCCGCTTCCTAACATCCTGCCCACGCGGGGAGCTGTACCCCCTTCCTAACGTCCTGCCCACGCGGGGAGCTGTACCCACTTCCTAACGTCCTGCCCATGCGGGGAGCTGTACCCGCTTCCTAACGTCCTGCCCACGCGGGGAGCTGTACCCGCTTCCTAACGTCCTGCCCACGCGGGGAGCTGTACCCGCTTCCTAACATCCTGCCCACGCGGGGAGCTGTACCCGCTTCCTAACGTCCTGCCCACGCGGGGAGCTGTACCCGCTTCCTAACGTCCTGCCCACGCAGGCAGCTGTACCCGCTTCCTAACGTCCTGCCCACGCAGGGAGCTGTACCCGCTTCCTAACGTCCTGCCCACGCGGGGAGCTGTACCCGCTTCCTAACGTCCTGCCTACGCGGGGAGCTGTACCCGCTTCCTAACGTCCTGCCAACGCGGGGAGCTGTACCCGCTTCCTAACGTCCTGCCCACGCGGGGAGCTGTACCCGCTTCCTAACATCCTGCCCACGCGGGGAGCTGTACCCGCTTCCTAACGTCCTCCCCACGCGGGGAGCTGTACCCGCTTCCTAACGTCCTGCCCACGTGGGGAGCTGTACCCGCTTCCTATCATCCTGCCCACGCGGGGAGCTGTACCCGCTTCCTAACGTCCTGCCCACGCGGGGAGCTGTACCCCCTTCCTAACGTCCTGCCCACGCGGGGAGCTGTACCCGCTTCCTAACATCCTGCCCACGCGGGGAGCTGTACCCGCTTCCTAACGTCCTGCCCACGCGGGGAGTTGTACCCGCTTCCTAACGTCCTGCCCACGCAGGCAGCTGTACCCGCTTCCTAACGTCCTGCCCACGCAGGGAGCTGTACCCGCTTCCTAACGTCCTGCCCACGCAGGGAGCTGTACCCGCTTCCTAACATCCTTCCCACGCGGGGAGCTGTACCCGCTTCCTAACGTCCTTCCCACGCGGGGAGCTGTACCCGCTTCCTAACGTCCTGCCCACGCGGGGAGCTGTACCCGCTTCCTAACGTCCTGCCCACGCGGGGAGCTGTACCCTCTTCCTAACGTCCTGCCCACGCGGGGAGCTGTACCTGCTTCCTAACGTCCTGCCCACGCGGGGAGGTGTACCCGCTTCCTAACGTCCTGCCCACGCAGGGAGCTGTACCCGCTTCCTAACGTCCTGCCCACGCGGGGAGCTGTACCCGCTTCCTAACGTCCTGCCCATGCGGGGAGCTGTACCCGCATCCTAACGTCCTGCCCACACGGGGAGCTGTACCCGCTTCCTAACGTCCTGCCCACGCGGGGAGCTGTACCCGCTTCCTAACGTCCTGCCCACGCGGGGAGCTGTACCCGCTTCCTAACGTCCTGCCCACGCGGGGAGCTCTTCCCGCTTCCTAACGTCCTGCCCACGCGGGGAGCTGTACCCGCTTCCTAACATCCTGCCCACGCGGGGAGCTGTACCCGCTTCCTAACGTCCTGCCCACGCGGGGAGCTCTACCCGCTTCCTAACGTCCTGCCCACGCGGGGAGCTGTACCCGCTTCCTAACATCCTGCCCACACGGGGAGCTGTACCCGCTTCCTAACATCCTGCCCACGCGGGGAGCTGTACCCGCTTCCTAACGTCCTGCCCACGCGGGGAGCTGTACCCGCTTCCTAACATCCTGCCCACGCGGGGAGCTGTACCCGCTTGCTAACGTCCTGCCCACGCGGGGAGCTGTACCCCCTTCCTAACGTCCTGCCCACGCGGGGAGCTGTACCCGCTTCCTAACGTCCTGCCCACGCGGGGAGCTGTACCCGCTCCCTATCATCCTGCCCACGCGGGGAGCTGTACCCGCTTCCTAACGTCCTGCCCACGCGGGGAGCTGTACCCGCTTCCTAACGTCCTGCCCACGCGGGGAGCTGTACCCGCTTCCTAACGTCTTGCCCACGCGGGGAGATGTACCCGCTTCCTAACGTCCTGCCCACGCGGGGAGCTGTACCCGCTTCCTAACGTCCTGCCCACGCGGGGAGCTGTACCCGCTTCCTAACGTCCTGCCACGCGGGGAGCTGTACCCGCTTCCTAACGTCCTGCCCATGCGGGGAGCTGTACCCGCTTCCTAACATCCTGCCCACGCGGGGAGCTGTACCCGCTTCCTAATGTCCTGCCCACGCGGGGAGCTGTACCCGCTTCCTAACGTCCTGCCCACGCGGGGAGCTGTACCCGCTTCCTAACGTCCTGCCCACGCGGGGAGCTGTACCCGCTTCCTAACGTCCTGCCCACGCGGGGAGCTGTACCCGCTTCCTAACGTCCTGCCCACGCGGGGAGCTGTACCCGCTTCCTAACGTCCTGCCCACGCGGGGAGCTGTACCCGCTTCCTAACGTCCTGCCCACGCGGGGAGCTGTACCCGCTTCCTAATGTCCTGCCCACGCGGGGAGCTGTACCCGCTTCCTAACGTCCTGCCCATGCGGGGAGCTGTACCCGCTTTCTAACGTCCTGCCCACGCGGGGAGCTGTACTCACTTCCTAATGTCCTGCCCACGCGGGGAGCTGTACCCGCTTCCTAACATCCTGCCCACGCGGGGAGCTGTACCCGCTTCCTAACATCCTGCCCATGCGGGGAGCTGTACCCGCTTCCTAACGTCCTGCCCACGCGGGGAGCTGTACCCGCTTCCTAACGTCCTGCCCACGCGGGGAGCTGTACCCGCTTCCTAACATCCTGCCAACGCGGGGAGCTGTACCCGCTTCCTAATGTCCTGCCCACGCGGGGAGCTGTACCCGCTTCCTAACGTCCTGCCCACGCGGGGAGCTGTACCCGCTTCCTAACGTCCTGCCCACGCGGGGAGCTGTACCCGCTTCCTAACGTCCTGCCAACGCGGGGAGCTGTACCCGCTTCCTAACGTCCTGCCCACGCGGGGAGCTGTACCCGCTTCCTAACATCCTGCCCACGCGGGGAGCTGTACCCGCTTCCTAACATCCTGCCCACGCGGGGAGCTGTACCCGCTTCCTAACGTCCTGCCCACGCGGGGAGCTGTACCTGCTTCCTAACGTCCTGCCCACGCGGGGAGCTGTACCCGCTTCCTAACGTCCTGCCCACGCGGGGAGCTGTACCCGCTTCCTAACATCCTGCCCACGCGGGGAGCTGTACCCGCTTACTAACGTCCTGCCCACGCGGGGAGCTGTACCCGCTTCCTAACGTCCTGCCCACGAGGGGAGCTGTAACCGCTTCCTAACGTCATGCCCACGCGGGGAGCTGTACCCGCTTCCTAACGTCCTGCCCACGCGGGGAGCTGTACCCGCTTCCTAACGTCCTGCCCACGCGGGGAGCTGTACCCGCTTCCTAACATCCTGCCCACGCGGGGAGCTGTACCCGCTTCCGAACATCCTGCCCACGCGGGGAGCTGTACCCGCTTCCTAACGTCCTGCCCACGCGGGGAGCTGTACCCGCTTCCTAACGTCCTGCCCACGCGGGGAGCTGTACCCGCTTCCTAACGTCCTGCCCACGCGGGCAGCTGTACCCGCTTCCTAACGTCCTGCCCACGCAGGCAGCTGTACCCGCTTCCTAACGTCCTGCCCACGCAGGGAGCTGTACCCGCTTCCTAACGTCCTGCCCACGCAAGGGAGCTGTACCCGCTTCCTAACGTCCTGCCCATGCGGGGAGCTATACCCGCTTCCTAACATCCTGCCCACGCGGGGAGCTGTACCCGCTTCCTAACATCCTGCCCACTCGGGGAGCTGTACCCGCTTCCTAACGTCCTGCCCACGCGGGGAGCTGTACCCGCTTCCTAACGTCCTGCCCACGCGGGGACCTATACCCGCTTCCTAACGTCCTGCCCACGCGGGGAGCTGTACCCGCTTCCTAACGTCCTGCCCATGCGGGGAGCTGTACCCGCTTCCTAACGTCCTGCCCACGCGGGGAGCTGTACCCGCTTCCTAACGTCCTGCCCACGCGGGGAGCTGAACCCGCTTCCTAACGTCCTGCCCACGCGGGGAGCTGTACCCGCTTCCTAACGTCCTGCCCACACGGGGAGCTGTACCCGCTTCCTAACGTCCTGCCCACGCGGGGAGCTGTACCCGCTTCCTAACGTCCTGCCCACGCGGGGAGCTGTACCAGTTTCCTATCATCCTTCCCACGCGGGGAGCTGTACCCGCTTCCTAACGTCCTGCCCACGCGGGGAGCTGTACCCGCTTCCTAACGTCCTGCCCACGCGGGGAGCTGTACCCGCTTCCTAATGTCCTGCCCACGCGGGGAGCTGTATCCGCTTCCTAATGTCCTGTCCACGCGGGGGAGCTGTACCCGCTTCCTAACGTCCTGCCCACGCGGGGAGCTGTACCCGCTTCCTAACGTCCTGCCCACGCGGGGAGCTGTACCCGCTTCCTAATGTCCTGCCCACGCGGGGAGCTGTACCCGCTTTCTAACGTCCTGCCCACGCGGGGAGCTGTACCCGCTTCCTAACGTCCTGCCCACGCGGGGAGCTGTACCCGCTTCCTAACGTCCTGCCCACGCGGGGAGCTGTACCCGCTTCCTAACGTCCTGCCCACGCGGGGAGCTGTACCCGCTTCCTAACGTCCTGCCCACGCGGGGAGCTGTACCCGCTTCCTAACGTCCTGCCCACGCGGGGAGCTGTACCCGCTTCCTAATGTCCTGCCCACGCGGGGAGCTGTACCCGCTTCCTAACGTCCTGCCCACGTGGGGAGCTGTACCCGCTTCCTAACGTCCTGCCCACTCGGGGAGCTGTACCCGCTTCCTAACGTCCTGCCCACGCGGGGAGCTGTACCCGCTTCCTAACGTCCTGCCCACGCGGGGAGCTGTACCCGCTTCCTAACGTCCTGCCCACGCGGGGAGCTGTACCCGCTTCCTAACATCCTGCCCACGCGGGGAGCTGTACCCGCTTCCTAACGTCTTGCCCACACGGGGAGCTGTACCCGCTTCCTAGCATCCTGCCCACGCGGGGAGCTGTACCCGCTTCCTAACATCCTGCCCACGCGGGGAGCTGTACCCGCTTCCTAACGTCCTGCCCACACGGGGAGCTGTACCCGCTTCCTAACATCCTGCCCACGCGGGGAGCTGTACCCGCTTCCTAACATCCTGGCCACGCGGGGAGCTGTACCCGCTTCCTAACGTCCTGCCCACATGGGGAGCTGTACCCGCTTCCTAACATCCTGCCCACGCGGGGAGCTGTACCCGCTTCCTAACATCCTGCCCACGCGGGGAGCTGTACCCACTTCCTAACGTCCTGCCCACACGGGGAGCTGTACCCGCTTCCTAACATCCTGCCCACGCGGGGAGCTGTACCCGCTTCCTAACGTCCTGCCCACACGGGGAGCTGTACCCGCTTCCTAACATCCTGCCCACGCGGGGAGCTGTACCCGCTTCCTAACGTCCTGCCCACGCGGGGAGCTGTACCCGCTTCCTAATGTCCTGCCCACGCGGGGAGCTGTAGACCCTTCCTAACGTTCTGCCCACGCGGGGAGCTGTACCCGCTTCCTAACGTCCTGCCCACGCGGGGAGCTGTACCCGCTTCCTAACGTCCTGCCCACGCGGGGAGCTGTACCCGCTTCCTAACGTCCTGCCCACGCGGGGAGCTGTACACGCTTCCTAACATCTTGCCCATGCGGGGAGCTGTACCCGCTTCCTAACGTCCTGCCCATGCGGGGAGCTGTACCCGCTTCCTAACATCCTGCCCATGCGGGGAGCTGTACCCGCTTCCTAACGTCCTGCCCACGCGGGGAGCTGTACCCGCTTCCTAACATCCTGCCCACGCGGGGAGCTGTACACGCTTCCTAACGTCCTGCCCACGCGGGGAGCTGTACACGCTTCCTAACGTCCTGCCCACGCGGGGAGCTGTACCCGCTTCCTAACATCCTGCCCATGCGGGGAGCTGTACCCGCTTCCTAACGTCCTGCCCACGCGGGGATCTGTACCCGCTTCCTAACATCCTGCCCACGCGGGGAGCTGTACCCGCTTCCTAACGTCCTGCCCATGCGGGGAGCTGTACCCGCTTCCTAACGTCCTGCCCACGCGGGGAGCTGTACCCGCTTCCTAACGTCCTGCCCATGCGGGGAGCTGTACCCGCTTCCTAACGTCCTGCCCACGAGGGGAGCTGTACCCGCTTCCTAACGTCCTGCCCACGCGGGGAGCTGTACCCGCTTCCTAATGTCCTGCCCATGCGGGGAGCTGTACCCGCTTCCTAACGTCCTGCCCACGCGGGGAGGTGTACCCGCTTCCAAACGTCCTGCCCACGCGGGGAGCTGTACCCGCTTCCTAACATCCTGCCCACGCGGGGAGCTGTACCCGCTTCCTAACGTCCTGCCCACGCGGGGAGCTGTACCCGCTTCCTAACGTCCTGCCCACGCGGGGAGCTGTAGACCCTTCCTAATGTCCTGCCCACGCGGGGAGCTGTACCCGATTCCTAACGTCCTGCCCACGCGGGGAGCTGTAGACCCTTCCTAACGTTCTGCCCACGCGGGGAGCTGTACCCGCTTCCTAACATCCTGCCCACGCGGGGAGCTGTACCCCCTTCCTAACGTCCTGCCCACACGGGGAGCTGTACCCGCTTCCTAACGTCCTGCCCATGCGGGGAGCTGTACCCGCTTCCTAACGTCCTGCCCACGCGGGGAACTGTACCCGCTTCCTAACGTCCTGCCCATGCGGGGAGCTGTACCCGCTTCCTAACGTCCTGCCCACGAGGGGAGCTGTACCCGCTTCCTAACGTCCTGCCCACGCGGGGAGCTGTACCCGCTTCCTAACGTCCTGCCCACGCGGGGAGCTGTACCCGCTTCCTAACGTCCTGCCCAAGCGGGGAGCTGTACCCGCTTCCTAACGTCCTGCCCATGCGGGGAGCTGTACCCGCTTCCTAACGTCCTGCCCACGCAGGGAGCTGTACCCGCTTCCTAACGTCCTGCCCACGCGGGGAGCTGTACCCGCTTCCTAACGTCCTGCCCACGCAGGGAGCTGTACCCGCTTCCTAACGTCCTGCCTACGCGGGGAGCTGTACCCGCGTACTAACGTCCTGCCCACGCGGGGAGCTGTACCCGCTTCCTAACGTCCTGCCCACGCGGGGAGCTGTACCCGCTTCCTAACGTCCTGCCCACGCGGGGAGCTGTACCCGCTTCCTAACGTCCTGCCCACGCGGGGAGCTGTACCCGCTTCCTAACGTCCTGCCCACGCGGGGAGCTGTACCCGCTTCCTAATGTCCTGCCCACGCGGGGAGCTGTACCCGCTTCCTAACGTCCTGCCCACGCGGGGAGCTGTACCCGCTTCCTAACATCCTGCCCACGCAGGGAGCTGTACCCGCTTCCTAACGTCCTGCCTACGCGGGGAGCTGTACCCGCTTCCTAACATCCTGCCCACGCGGGGAGCTGTACCCGCTTCCTAACGTCCTGCCCACGCGGGGAGCTGTACCCGCTTCCTAACGTCCTGCCCACGCGGGGAGCTGTACCCGCTTCCTAATGTCCTGCCCACGCGAGGAGCTGTACCCGCTTCCTAACGTCCTGCCCACGCGGGGAGCTGTACCCGCTTCCTAACGTCCTGCCCACGCGGGGAGCTGTACCCGCTTCCTAACGTCCTGCCCACGCGGGGAGCTGTACCCGCTTCCTAACGTCCTGCCCACGCGGGGAGCTGTACCCGCTTCCTAATGTCCTGCCCACGCGGGGAGCTGTACCCGCTTCCTAACGTCCTGCCCATGCGGGGAGCTGTACCCGCTTCCTAACGTCCTGCCCACGCAGGGAGCTGTACCCGCTTCCTAACGTCCTGCCCACGCGGGGAGCTGTACCCGCTTCCTAACATCCTGCCCACGTGGGGAGCTGTACCGCCTTCCTAACGTCCTGCCCACGCGGGGAGCTGTACCCCCTTCCTAACGTCCTGCCCATGCGGGGAGCTGTACCCGCTTCCTAACATCCTGCCCATGCGGGGAGCTGTACCCGCTTCCTAACGTCCTGCCCACGCGGGGAGCTGTACCCGCTTCCTAATGTCCTGCCCACGCGGGGAGCTGTACCCGCTTCCTAACGTCCTGCCCACGCGGGGAGCTGTACCCGCTTCCTAACATCCTGCCCATGCGGGGAGCTGTACCCGCTTCCTAACGTCCTGCCCACGCAGGGAGCTGTACCCGCTTCCTAACGTCCTGCCCACGCGGGGAGCTGTACCCGCTTCCTAACATCCTGCCCATGCGGGGAGCTGTACCCGCTTCCTAACATCCTGCCCATGCAGGGAGCTGTACCCGCTTCCTAACGTCCTGCCCACGCAGGGAGCTGTACCCGCTTCCTAACGTCCTGCCCACGCGGGGAGCTGTACCCGCTTCCTAACGTCCTGCCCACGCGGGGAGCTGTACCCGCTTCCTAACGTCCTGCCCACGCGGGGAGCTGTACCCGCTTCCTAACGTCCTGCCCACGCGGGGAGCTGTACCCGCTTCCTAACATCCTGCCCACGCGGGGAGCTGTACCCGCTTCCTAACGTCCTGCCCACGCGGGGAGCTGTACCCGCTTCCTAACGTCCTGCCAACGCGGGGAGCTGTACCCGCTTCCTAACGTCCTGCCCACGCGGGGAGCTGTACCCGCTTCCTAACGTCCTGCCCACGCGGGGAGCTGTACCCGCTTCCTAACGTCCTGCCCACGCGGGGAGCTGTATAATTGGGATCTGTTCACTGGATCTCACCATGTTATTGGGAATTGGTTCCGTAATCCCAGTCCTGTATGATTAGTATTTGTGCCGGGGACTTATTATTATATTATCCCGACCTCACAGGGGAACATGAGGGAGATGAGGGGGATGAGGGGGATGAGGGGGTTTCTTTCAGGACTTACTGACGCCTCGAACTCGGGGGGATGTGAGTTCTGTGACCATCACATTACAAATCAATAATTAAGCACATAAATAACTTTATATAACTATAAATAACATTAAATAACATGCACACAATATCTTGGGAGAAATTGGTTGCAGACTTATTTATAAATACAACATGTAACCAAAACTAGGGGTACCCATTTATTTTTTCCTGCCCTCCACAACATAAAGTCTGGGGTAACCCCCGGCTTTTTCCTCTATATGCCATCAGCCGCCCGGGCCATTTGACCCAAAACACATGTGCACAGGAAGGTCCCCACCTTACCGGCGGCCTGAGCCAGGTATGACACTGCCTTCCCCATAACCACCAATTCACAGGTACCTTAGACCTCCCCATAAGAAGCCAACTTTACGCAACAACAAACTTAAAACCACCATACACCACAACCCCACCACGGCACCACCCAGTTCTAAAAACCGTGAGAGAGGGTGGAGCTTCTTACTGCTCCAGATGACAAAGAGGTAGGAGCCATCTTCTTACAACTCCTCCAACCTCCTTACTCCAACCATACACAACCTATCCATGTCGTAATCCGCCTTCCTCAGCAGCAGTCATACTCCCCCTACAGCTAAGGCCTCTGGGCCTCTCCTTTCTGACCTATTGTTCTATCTCCCCCAGGAATGGGTCCCATCCACATGAATGAGGTGAAGTGTTCAGGCACTGAGCGCTCTCTCTGGGACTGTCAGTTCAAGAACATTACAGAGGAGGACTGTAAGCACAACGAGGATGCCGGCGTCAAGTGTAACATCCCCTACATGGGCTACGATACCACGGTCAGCAATAGATCACATCTTCCCCTCTAATCATTTATTGGATGCTACTGTATGAGGTTCCACCTGTTACTTTATTGGGTTTTATGAGGTTAGAGGTGTGACTTTATTGGGTTTTATGAGATTGGAGGTGTGACTTTATTGGGTTTTATGAGATTGGAGGTGTGACTTTATTGGGTATTATGAGGTTAGAGGTGTGACTTTATTGGGTGTTATGAGGTTAGAGGTGTGACTTTATTGGGTGATATGAGATTGGAGGTGTGACTTTATTGGGTATTATGAGGTTAGAGGTGTGACTTTATTCGGTATTATGAGGTTGGAGGTGTAACTTAATGGGGTGTTATGAGGTTAGAGGTGTGACTTTATTCGGTATTATGAGGTTGGAGGTGTAACTTAATGGGGTGTTATGAGGTTGGAGGTGTGACTTTATTGGGTATTATGAGGTTAGAGGTGTAACTTAATGGGGTGTTATGAGATTGGAGGTGTGACTTTATTGGGTATTATGAGGTTAGAGGTGTGACTTTATTGGGTGTTATGGGGTTAGAGGTGTGACTTTATTGGGTGTTATGAGGTTGGAGGTGTGACTTTATTGGGTGTTATGAGATTGGAGGTGTGACTTTATTGGGTGCTATTAGGTTGAAGTTTTGACTTTATTGGGTATTACGTGGTTGGAGGTGCTACTTTATTGGATGTTATGAGATTGGAGGTGTGACTTTATTGGATTTTATGAGATTGGAGGTGTGACTTTATTGGATGTTATGAGAGTGGAGGTGTGACTTTATTGGGTGTCATGAGGTTGGAGGTGTGATTTTATTGGATTTTATGAGATTTAAGGTGTTACTTTATTGGGTGCTATGAGGATGGAAGGGTGACTTTATTGGATATTACACATATCAATATATATCTTCATGTTCTGACGAGCTTAGGTTATACAAGCTCTGAATACGTACTTCTCATTTTTTCTGGTCTTCTGTTATGGTCCTGTGAAGTCCGGCTGGGGTAGCAAGCGGTCTGTATTGAGAGGTTTAGCTGGACAGGAGAGTCAGACTATTTGGTTAGTCTGTCATCTTCCCACCCTAAGGCGTTAGATCCTTCCCAGACGTTGATTTCTTCTTGGTTTTGTCCGTCACACAGGGGGCTATGCACTAAGCTCCGAGCTTTCGAGCTGGCCTGAAAAAAATTAGCACGTCCAATAAAAAATGAAGCCGGCGGCGCGATTCACTAAGGCCCTGAGCCCATTTTCTATCGGACGTGCCCAAAACTGGCCAAAACTGGCAAGGTTTTTTCCATCTGCTAGCGCACTGAAACTTCCCATACGCTAGCTGATAGAAAAAATAAGCCGCCTGTGACATTTGCTTGGAGATTCTGCATCTCCATGCAAGGCTGTTACAGGCGATCGTACACTAAATAAATACATTTTAATAATAGTGTACATGAGCAGGGGGTCTTCGGAGCTGAACAGCATTGGTTTCAGGTCTGAGGACCCCCTACTTCAGGAGATACAGACCCCGTTATGGGGTGCCGGTATCCCCTGCAGAATTTCAATGTCCCGGTCACGTGACACGGACGCTTGAAAGTGCGTTTGAGAATGTGATGTTATCTTTGTTATGCATTGCACATATGTTCCACATAGTTTGTTAAATAGTGGTATCTACAGATACCAGACGGGGAGTGTCATGGAACCAGAACTACCTTTCTGACTCACCTCTCTCTCTCCTTTGCAGCTTCTGCCTGTCAGTTCTTATTCCCAGCTGCATGGAGCCTGCACACACACACACTGTGCCTGTGTAACTCGCAACAATGTTGCATTTCTTGCCTCTGGGCATGGAATCAGTGAGCTGCTACTGCAGTCTCTGAGATCCTCACCAGAATGGGCTAGTCCGCCCCCCCTCCTGTTTGTTCAGAGATAGTCTGCCCCCAGACTATTCCTTTACCCACACTGCCCCTCACTTCCTTTTCCACCCTGGAAAAAGTGAGTACAAGACCCTTCTCTGTTCATCCCCCATGGTGAGGCCATCTCTTTTTACCGGTTCCTAACTAATAATCACCACTACATACCATCCACAAGTATCTGTGTTCTGCTGCTTTTCCCAATAAAGTGGAGGAAATATTACAGGGCTTGGAGTGATTTAAAAGGGAACTGTGTTAATGCTATCGGGAGCCATTCACACATCAAACGTGACCCTGGCTTCAGAAAAGTAAAAAGAGGACCGTGTGCCTTGGGGACACACACAGAGGAGCTGCTACCCACAGACTTTATGCTAAAGAAACAAGCAAGCAGCATACACAGCAAATAAACTGCAGTCTCTCACCACACTCTACAAGCATACTGCTCCACGTTGCTACACAGAGCCACCAGCCTCTACACAGCAAACAACTACAGCTTTATGCAAAGACAAGTGAGCAGCCTTACATTGCTAATAAGGACACAGATCAGTCTCTGCCAGACAGGGCAGCAAGCTTTATACAGCAAACTGCACACAGCCAGCAGCCTTTCAGACAGGGCAGCAAGCTTCAGCCAGCATCAACCCTGCACACAAGGCAGCAGCTTTGCAGACAAACAGTGCTTTTTACACAAACCCTAACTGCCTTTCTCTGTCTGAGTTCACCCCCTGCACAGCCCCACAGTGAGGAGCCACCATCTCACCTACCCCTGCGCACGTCCATACGTCTAGCGCCATCAAGGGCCACGCTACCGGACACCCGCCAGGACACGGGTCAGAGCCACCAGACACCTGTGAGTACAGCTACCCCTACGCTGCACGCTGCAGGACACCGCTCGGCATCATCTGAGACAGACGCCCATCACTGACAAAGGTAAAAGACCGCACGCCACACGCACTGGCTAAAGGCCCACACATACCTACAGCATGGCAGAGCTCAGAGCCTCACCAGACATCACGCAGGAAAGCGATCACTCAGACACAGATACCGCTGCACAACTGCAACAGGCGCAGACAGACGCAAGGCCTAAACGGACAGTCACACTGACACAAAAGGCCCGCGAAAAATACGAGACTGACATTGAAGCGCACCGCGCTAAATTAGAGTTGGCCTGGAACACTACCACACTTGGGATACGCAATGTCGCCACCGCTGGCAATTCTGTACAACAGCTCGAGCAGGCAATAACTCAATTAAAGGTAGACCACTTATGCTACCAAGGGCTGTCAGAGGCATACGTCACTTACCTGGCCAGGGCTAACACCGGTGAAAGCCTACATGAAAGGGACTTAGAGCACAATACTGACTTGACACGTGATAGCCGCGTGCGAACCGCCATCGCAGACGCCCAAAGCGAGAGAAAAGAGCTCCTCTTGGAGACCGCATCACAGCGCTCCAGCGCATCCAGGCACTCATCAAGATCAGCAAGATCAGCGCAATCTCACGCGTCAAGCGCAAGCGCAAACGCTACCAAGGCGTGAGCCACCGCAGAGGCCGCACGTGCCAGGGCCGAATATAGTCGCAGAGAGGCAGCCATAAGAGCAGGAAGAGCACGCATAGAAGAGGAGGAACATACAGCCGCCGCTAACGCCGCCAATGCTGCCGCCGCTACTGCCACAGCCACTGCGCGTAGGAAAGCCGAATTTGATGCGGAACTAGAGGCGCTTAATCTAGAGAAGGAAGCCGCCACCGCCATAGCCCAAGCCGAAGTCCTAGAAGCAGCCGCACAACAGGATGGTGGGGAGCAACCGTACAGACGGATTGCCTCAGAGAATCCAGCCCAACGCACTGAAGACTACGTAAGGAGCCTCTTCAGTGTAAACACCAACGCACCATGTCAACGCGGAGTGACTCCACAGACACCGAAGATTTGCTGGGGCCACGAGGAAAAGACGCTGCTCCGTCAGCGGTACATGCTGCCTGGGATAGCCACAGTCGCAACAGTGATCCACACGCCAGCGCGCACACGGATGCACCACAACAGGCTCGCAATCCAGGTACACCCACACGGGAAAACATAGCCCCTCACGCCGACCAGCAGTCATCACGCGTCCACGCCAAGGAAGAGGCGACCGCACGGACCCTCCCAGCAACTTCCACAGAACGGGACAAACACGCCGATGCCTCAGGCCTGACAGACATAGCTAAGTACATGATCCGGCGTGACCTGGTGCACGCAGGACTCATCAGCTTTGACGACCGCCCTGAGAACTACCGGACGTGGAAGTTCATGTTCAAAGACGCAATCAACAGCTTGGACTTCTCAGCAAGGCAAGAGCTAAACCTACTATTCAAGTTCCTGGGGAACGAATCCAGGGAGCACGCGAAGAGACTTCGGGCGGCAAATGCGCACCAACCCCAAGTAGGTCTTGACCTAGTGTGGGAAAGGCTAGAAGAGACCTACGGCAGCCCCGAAGCAGTCGAGGATTCGCTCTTCAAGAGAATCGACAGCTTCCCCAAGATCACAACTAAAGACTACTCGAAGTTACGAGAGCTCGGGGACCTGCTGCAAGAACTGGACTTCGCAAGGAAAGACCATTCCTTAATAGGTCTCAACGCCCTAGACTCAGCTCGTGGAGTGAGACCCATCCTGGAGAAGCTACCCTTCAACCTCCAAGAAAAATGGATCTCACAAGGCTCCAAATACAAAAGGGAGAAGCAAGTCGCCTTCCCCCCATTCTCATTCTTCGTGAGCTTCATCCGCGAAGCAGCAAGGACAAGGAACGATCCCAGTTTCACCTTAGGTGCGCAAACCACACACAGTGCAAGCAGCCTGAGGAATGAGAGACCCGTGGCGAGATACGGTAACACTCCAACACCCATCTCGGTCCACAAAACGGACGTGCCTCCCACGACCCAAACTACTACCGATCAGTCGGTCGCCGGAGACAAGGAAACGAGGGACCCAAACAAGGAATGTCCCATACACAAGAAGCCACACCCACTTAACAAGTGCTTCGGGTTCAGGATGAAGTCCCTAGAGGAACGCAAGAGATTACTTGGAGAATTTAGAGTTTGCTTCAGGTGCTGCGGTTCCACGACTCACCTAGCCAGGGACTGTAAAGAAGAGATCAAATGCACAGTGTGCGAAAGTGACAAGCACATGACAGCGTTACACCCAGAGGCGCTGACACTCCACCAACTCAACAACCCATCCTCCGTAGCGGAGCATGGCGGGGAGAAAGAAGGAGAAGGAGAGCCAACATCCGTCACATCTCAGCGCACTGAGGTTTGCGGAAAAGAAGGTGACAAAATGTCCTGCTCCAAAATATGCCTTGTCGCGGTGCACCCCCAGGGACAACCTGAGAAGGCTATTCGGATGTATGCAATCCTCGACGACCAAAGCAACAGATCATTGGCGAAGACGGAGTTCTTCAACCTATTCAACTTACAGGACAATGCCTCACCCTACACCCTCAGAAGAGCAAGCGGTTACGTCATACGTTCGGTGGATAACAGAGTGAAGATAGCTCTCCCCACACTCATCGAGTGCAGCCACATGGCCACAAACAGGGACGAGATTCCCACACCGGACATGGCACGCCATTACCCGCACCTCAGAGGAATAGCCAATTACATCCTGCCGGTAGAACAAGGCGCCAAGATCTTGCTGCTGCTCGGTAGGGACATCATGAGGGTACATAAAGTCCGTAAACAGCTTAACGGACCCCACGACGCGCCGTACGCCCAAAGACTTGACCTAGGATGGGTGATAGTGGGCAACGCATGCACCAACAAAGAGCACGGGCAAGACTATGTTGATGCCCGCAGAACGGTGGTAACAGAATGTGGACACACATCTCTCTCTGAACCATGTCTTGGCCATCTCCAAGTGACCAAAGGGCCAACTGAAGAGAAAAGACAAGGTCACACCCCTGAGATCAACAAAAACATCCTCGCATCGGAGGAATGCGACAATGGCCTAGGATGCTCAGTAGTCCAGACAGCTAAGGACGATGAGTCGACTCCACCAAGGGAAGGAAGTGACCTCCCAAAGGTGACCGACAAAGGGATCGCCCAAATGGCAATAAACAATCAAACAGTCCTCTCGCAAGCAATGGCACGACTAAGACGTACAGTTGTTCCTCTCCACAGAGTGTCAAGCGACAAAGCAGCCGGCTGCCACGGCTGGCGTAGCCGCAAAAGATTGCGCTCTACAGGTGAAGCCACAGTGTCAAAAGGACTGTCCTCACACACGTCTAAAAAGAGACAGCCACAGAGACATTTCATAAAGGGATTCACTAGGTCAAAAGAGACTGTTCTTCGTTACGTCCAGGGAGACAATAACCTCCCGATGGCAGTCAACAGAGAGACACAAAAGCGTTTCACCAAACTACGTGGAGATGTTCTCGTGCAAGAGAAATGCACCGATGACCTACGGTGCACAGCGTTTCCAAACAACAAGGGACGGCAAACAAACACCATCGAGGGAAGATAGAGGATTCCCGAGGTTAACTGTCAAGGAGCTCTCTAAAGATGGACTAAGCAGTTGGGTGACTCCGCCACCATTCCATTCACCAAAAGGACGCTTCCCAAACAATGGCGAACATGCCATCTCTAGGTTCACTTCGCACCTCCGCGACCTAAAAAGGGAACCAGAGACCAAAAACAACTTTGTGGCCTTCATCCAGAAGATATTCTTTACCGGCCACGCAAAGCCAGCACCTCTAATGGAGGAAGGTGAAGAATGACGGTACCTCCAATCATCTGGGGCCTACCACCCTCAGGAAGCCGATAAAATCCGGGTAGTGTTCAGCCCCAGCACTCAGCTTCAGGGAGTCTCTCTGAAAGACGCCCTCTTTACTGGACTAGATTCGACAACCAGTCTTCCAGAAGTGTTGTTCCGCTTCCGCAAGGAGCCAAAAGCCATCTCCTTCTGCCGAACGCCAGGTGATAGAGCGACAAGCTACCACCACTGGCATACCTACAAGGGGATGCACTCTGTGGAAAAAACTACAGAGACAAAAAGACCGCTCTCTCACAAGGCCAAAAGGAAACAGTGCCAGAGATCTTTACACAAAGACATTGTGGTGCAACCAGCAAACCTGGAGCTGTGCATCCACCCTGCATCCTTTGCCAAAGAACCTTGACCAAGGGACTTTGATACCAGTGATACCGGCCGGTGTCACATCGCTATGTGGACATGGACTCTTACATCGTTTGAGAATGTGATGTTATCTTTGTTATGCATTGCACATATGTTCCACATAGTTTGTTAAATAGTGGTATCTACAGATACCAGACGGGGAGTGTCATGGAACCAGAACTACCTTTCTGACTCACCTCTCTCTCTCCTTTGCAGCTTCTGCCTGTCAGTTCTTATTCCCAGCTGCATGGAGTTTGCACACACATTCTGTACCTGTGTAACTCGCAACAATGTTGCATTTCTTGCCTCTGGGCATGGAATCAGTGAGCTGCTACTGCAGCCTCTGAGATCCTCACCAGAATGGGCAAGTCCGCCCCCCCTCCTGTTTGTTCAGAGATAGTCTGCCCCTAGACTATTCCTTTACCCACACTGCCCCTTACTTCCTTTGCAACCCTGGAAACAGTGAGTACAAGATCCTTCCCTGTTCATTCCCCTTGGTGAGGCCATCTCTTTTTACCGGTTCCTAACTAATAATTACCACTACATAACATCCACAAGTATCTGTGTTCTGCTGCTTTTCCCAATAAAGTGGAGGAAATATTACAGGGCTTGGAGTGATTTAAAAGGGAACTGTGTTAATGCTATCGGGAGCCATTCACACGTCAAACGTGACCCTGGCTTCAGAAAAGCAGGAAAAAAACAAACAATCACATCCACATAAGAAACTGACATTAAAAAAACCAACAGCAATACCAAGCCACAAATGCCCCCAAATATTGTCATAATAATGTATTCATCTGTACCCTAAAGTGGTACAGATTAATATATTATCAGTCAATGTGCCTCCCCCAAAAAATCAAAAAACACATCTAATGAAGAAACCTGTAAAAAGAGACATTTACAAACATTGAATATCTTACTTACCATTAGAAGCGGTGGCCCTCCGACTCCCGGGGAAACAGGAAGCTCACGTACCTTGAAGGCCTCCAACAGCATCCGATGCCATCCGCCATGAAGATCCGGCTCAGGTACCCAAATCTTCTTTTTTCTTTCTTTAATCACCTTCTTCTATCTTCATCTGTAACCATTTCTTCATCTTCTTTATCTTCTTTCTTCATCTGTCAATCCATAAAACCCCATGGTAAATCCCAGCCGATGCTGTCTCGTCGTCTTCTTGGGCTCAAATGAGGCGTCACGGCCTTAAATATGGCTTGTGACATCACATTTAGCCTCAAAATGGTTAACAGCAACCTGATTGGCTGTTAAAACCATGTTCCGACTTTAATTTTTTTTTTTACATGACGTCACTTAAAGGGAATGAAGCCAGCCAATCAGAATGGCTGTGCTTCATTTGCCTTTAAGATGACTTCACTAAATCCAAGATGGCCGGCGTCACATGGTATTTCAGCCAATCAGAGTGTGGAATTGGTTCCCACGATCTGATTTGCCGAAATACCATGTGACGCCGGCTTCGTCACGTCATCTTATAGGCAAATGAAGCACAGCCATTCTGATTGGCTGGCATCAGTCTCTTTAAGTGACGTCATGTCAAAAAAAAAAATTTAAGTCGGAACATGGTTTGAACAGCCAATCAGGTGGCTGTTAACCATTTTGAGGCTAAATGTGACGTCACAAGCCCTATTTAAGGCCGTGACCCTCATTTGAGCCCAAGAAGACGACGAGACTGCATCGGTTGGGATTTAACATGGGGTTTTATGGATTGACAGATGAAGAAAGAAGATAAAGAAGATCAAGAAATGGTTACAGATGAAGATAGAAGAAGGTGATTAAAGAAAGAAAAAAGAAGATTTGGGTACCTGAGCCGGATCCTGATGGCGGATGGCATCGGATGCTGTTGGAGGCCTTCAAGGTACGTGAGCTTCCTGTTACCCCGGGAGTCGGAGGGCCACCGCTTCTAATGGTAAGTAATAGATTCAATGTTTGTAAATGTCTCTTTTTACAGGTTTTTTCTTTGGATGATTTTTGATTTTTTTGGGGGGAGGCACATTGACTGATAATATATTAATCTGTACCACTTTAGGGTACAGATGAATACATTATTATGACAATATTTGGGGGGCATTTGTGGCTTGGTATTGCTGTTGGTTTTTTTAATGTCAGTTTCTTATGTGGATGTGATTGTTTGTTTTTTTCCTGCTTAATGTAATAAAATGTTGCGATTGGTGTTCGTTTGTAGTTAATGTTGTATTATGTTAGCTAATGCGTTTTATGGTTATTTCAGAGATTGTTTGAATGTATTTCTTTGTCTTTTAATGTTTACATTCATTAATGTTGTAGTAATTCATTGGTTTGATTGGTTAATGCTACTATTCATTTTGAGTTGGTTTAGGAATTAATTGGTGTAATTGGTTAATGGTTTAATTAATTCATTGTTGATGTTGTTACTGCTTGTATTCATTGGATTAGCTGGCTACTGTTTTTATTTACTTTATTTAGGTATGCTAATGCAGTGTTTAATAATGGACAAATAATCTATTATCCAGATACGGATAATAGTTATTTTGCACATTATTGTACTGTATGTGTTAGGGGGGTGTATTTAGTTAGAAATAATGTTCAGTATTTTTGTAGGCACAACATTGGTACCGCGGGGACCCCGGGACTCCCGCGGGGACCCCGGGCCGGCTGCGGGGTCAGCCGGGGACACCCGCGCGACTCCCGGCCTCCCTCGGGGACACCCACGGGGTCAGCCGGGGACACCCGCGCGACTCCCGGCCTCCCTCGGGGACACCCGCGCGACTCCCGGCCTCCCTCGGGGACACCCGCGCGACCCCCGGCCTCCCTCGGGGACCCCGCCGGCCTGTTGTATGGGTATTGCGCCTGCAAAAAGGTAAACAAAGAATTTTTTCTAAGTCCTGCTTTTTTTATCACCTGCCTTCAGCTGGTGAGCTTTATTCAGCGCAACTTTCACGTACGATCAGTTTGCGTTGCTTAGTGAATACCGCAGAAGGGCAGGATTCAGCGCAAACAGCTCATCATACGAGCAAAGTTGGACTTTGAAAAATTTCCAGGAAAAAGTCCGTTTTAGAGCGCAAAGTGCCAGTTTGCGCGGCTTAGTGCATAGCGCTCGGCGGAACTTCACGTTCTAAGAGCACTTTGCGCTCTTAAAACGACTTATCACTGCTTAGTGCATAGCCCCCATAGAGCGGTTAGTCTGAGGGTTTGGGGTGTTAGAAAGCCTGTATCCTCCTGTCTCTTGTAGGATTGTGGGGTCTTACAGTTTGCGGAGTGGTCCTCAGCACGCAAAGCAACACGCAATGCCACTTCCACCACCACGATCAATATGGGGAAACTCCAGTGTCGTGCAATACAAAAACTCACATGCAAAACAAATGGCGAAGGAAGCGAGTCTCTTATAGATTCAGATGCAGCAGGGTTTAAGGTGTTGAATTCGGAGGCCTCCGTGCCCACTTCAAGGTCTTTCTTTGCAACGTTCTACAACTGATGAAGTGAGTAGAAAAATGGGCTGAGGTCAGAGGTGATGTCATTCCGCATTGACGCCTGCGCCTGAATGTACTGGCAGGGAAGAACCGTGGAGAGCTGTCTCCGTGTGTGTGAGAGGGTGGAAGTAAAGGTCTTGAAAGGACTTTAAAAAACCATGGCGGCCTTCGCATGCAACACGGGAAACCATGCGTCTGGAATCTATAAGGAGGCGCGTTACACAAGCCAATTGTTTTACATCTGAGTTGCACTTCATTCTATATAAATATATTTTGACTTAGACTTGCGCCCTTTCTTGTTTTGCTTTTTCTGGAGGATTGTGGGGCCGCTTTTTCTGGAGGGTTGTGGGGCCGCTTTTTCTGGAGGGTTGCGGGGCCGCTTTTTCTGGAGGATTGTGGGGCCGCTTTTTCTGGAGGATTGCGGGGCCGCTTTTCTGGAGGATTGCGGGGCCGCTTTTTCTGGAGGATTGTGGGGCCGCTTTTCTGGAGGATTGTGGGGCCGCTTTTTTCTGGAGGATTGTGGGGCCGCTTTTTCTGGAGGATTGCGGGGCCGCTTTTTTCTGGAGGATTGCGGGGCCGCTTTTTCTGGAGGATTGTGGGGCCGCTTTTTTGGAGGATTGCGGGGCCGCTTTTCTGGAGGATTGTGGGGCCGCTTTTTTCTGGAGGATTGTGGGGCCGCTTTTCTGGAGGATTGCGGGGCCGCTTTTTCTGGAGGATTGCGGGGCCTGTGACATTACTGTACTTGTGAGAATGACTGGGATTAAATTCATTACAGGAACGGGATGAGTCCAGATAATGAGGGTGTCACCTCTGTATCCAACTTCTTCAAATGTTCACTACGCCATCATGTGTCATAACTGTCACGGGAGACCCGGCACTGACACCTCTTTTTCTGGATCATACATTGAGCAAAACAAGAACAGTGAAATAAATTGAGGATGTATTTGCATGAAAAGGCAGACACACAGTGGGACACAAACTCATAAGGAGAGACACACTTACGTGGGACCTGGGCAAAAAAATAGCCTTTCTGAACTAAAATAGAACGAAATACAAAAGTCTTTAGCTGACCGGGACTTAGCCCGAGATGTCCTG
The DNA here is from genome assembly GCF_040206685.1 of Ascaphus truei. Classification (NCBI taxonomy): domain Eukaryota; kingdom Metazoa; phylum Chordata; class Amphibia; order Anura; family Ascaphidae; genus Ascaphus; species Ascaphus truei. The sequence continues at coordinate 552,645,472 of NC_134483.1, forward strand.
GAACTGAAATCGGCCTGAAGTTCCTGACGCCGCCGCTGTGTCTGCTCCGGAGGCGCTGAAATCAGTTCACCGGGAGTTAGCTCCGATCGTCCTGGAACTATATTCGGCTTCAATCCCGGCAGCCACCGCTACGTTCAATTATTAGAACTTGGTCCCAAAAAGCTGGACTTAGATAATATTTCCCCTCGGATCTCTGAAGCCGGCGTCCCTGCTATTTCTCTCTGAGCAGCGTTGGGAGATCTGGAATTTGCCGCTGCTGTTCTGGCGCTTGGTATTTCTGAGTTCATTCATGAAATACTACAGCCAATCCGAGCGTGGGATTTTTCTCAGCAGCCAATCAGAGCGCTGCCAGTCTACTGAAGCCACGGGCATGCGCCAGCCTGGCGCCTCTGTCACTTGTCATGCAGAAGCCACCCGCTGATTTAGGCTCCTCAAAGTCTGGTTTGGGGCAAATGGTGGTCCGGCGACTTCTATTCACCCCAGGACGTATTTGAGCATAACTGCGGTACTCAAATGGCTTTCACACTGGCAACCTCTGCGGCTTTCCTGTCCGGAGACTGAAGAGACCTGCTGGCACCAAGCTTAGTAGCCACATGGTCTCTCAGAACTTTGGACCTGGAATTCCCAGCTCATACTGCAGCGCACAGGCACATAACGTGTAAAACGCAGGGTTTAATAGAATTATACACGTTAAGCTTGTGAGGTCTCTGTGCTAGGGGGAACAGAATAACAGGCTGCCCGCGTATTCTTACTATATACATATTCCCCACACACGTATAACAGGCTGCCCGCGTATTCTTACTATATACATATTCCCCACACACGTATAACAGGCTGCCCGCGTATTCTTACTATATACATATTCCCCACACACGTATAACAGGCTGCCCGCGTATTCTTACTATATACATATTCCCCACACACGTATAACAGGCTGCCCGCGTATTCTTACTATATACATATTCCCCACACACGTATAACAGGCTGCCCGCGTATTCTTACTATATACATATTCCCCACACACGTATAACAGGCTGCCCGCGTATTCTTACTATATACATATTCCCCACACACGTATAACAGGCTGCCCGCGTATTCTTACTATATACATATTCCCCACACACGTATAACAGGCTGCCCGCGTATTCTTACTATATACATATTCCCCACACACGTATAACAGGCTGCCCGCGTATTCTTACTATATACATATTCCCCACACACGTATAACAGGCTGCCCGCGTATTCTTACTATATACATATTCCCCACACACGTATAACAGGCTGCCCGCGTATTCTTACTATATACATATTCCCCACACACGTATAACTAGACTTATAAGAATTACCTCACACCCTTATCTATGGCTGGAGTACCCCCAGAACCCCTATACAGGTTCTGGGTGACCTGGGCGTTACCTGGGTATTCTCCTTAACCTAGGGACCCCTTGACATGTTTGGGACACCTCACATCCCTATGCCCCATTTACCTTTCTGGTCTGTGCTGAAGCAGGGAAGCCTGGTGGAGAGTCGCGTAACTGTTTTCAAGGATGGATTTTGACCGGAGCATTGTGCGTATATGTGTCCGGGTTTCCGACCTGATTCCCGGGCACATTATTGGGGTGTCCAGCAACTCAGTACCCCGACTACCTAGGCACAATCTGACAAGACTTTCTCCGCAAAACCCACCCTGAAACTCATAGCCCAGCAATCTCTGCTCGCTGGCACTAACCCCCCCCCCAGCAATCTCTGCCCGCTGGCACTAACCCCCCAACCCCCCCCCCCAGCAATCTCTGCCCGCTGGCACTAACCCCGCAACCCCCCCCCCCAGCAATCTCTGCCCGCTGGCACTAACCCCCCCCCCAGAAATCTCTGCCCGCTGGCACTAACCCCCCAACCACCCCCCCAGCAATCTCTGCCCGCTGGCACTAACCCCGCAACCCCCCCCCCCAGCAATCTCTGCCCGCTGGCACTAACCCCCCCCCCAGCAATCTCTGCCCGCTGGCACTAACCCCCCAACCCCCCCCCCCCCCAGCAATCTCTGCCCGCTGGCACTAACCCCCCAACCCCCCACCCCCCCAGCAATCTCTGCTCGCTGGCACTAACCCCCCCCCCCCCCCAGCAATCTCTGCCCGCTGGCACTAACCCCCCAACCCACCCCCCAGCAATCTCTGCCCGCTGGCACTAACCCCCCAACCCCCCACCTCCCCCCAGCAATCTCTGCTCGCTGGCACTAACCCCCCCCCCCCCTGGGTCCCTGTAATGAGATGGTGTCTCTGTGCTGGGCGGTCACACACACACCGGGTCCCTGTAATGAGATGATGTCCCTGTGCTGGGCGGTCACACACACACCGGGTCCCTGTAATGAGATGATGTCCCTGTGCTGGGCGGTCACACACACACCGGGTCCCTGTAATGAGATGATGTCCCTGTGCTGGGCGGTCACACACACACCGGGTCCCTGTAATGAGATGGTGTCTCTGTGCTGGGCGGTCACACACACACCGGGTCCCTGTAATGAGATGATGTCCCTGTGCTGGGCGGTCACACACACACCGGGTCCCTGTAATGAGATGATGTCCCTGTGCTGGGCGGTCACACACACACACCGGGTCCCTGTAATGAGATGATGTCTCTGTGCTGGGCGGTCACACACACACCGGGTCCCTGTAATGAGATGATGTCCCTGTGCTGGGCGGTCACACACACACCGGGTCCCTGTAATGAGATGATGTCCCTGTGCTGGGCGGTCACACACACACCGGGTCCCTGTAATGAGATGATGTCCCTGTGCTGGGCGGTCACACACACACCGGGTCCCTGTAATGAGATGATGTCCCTGTGCTGGGCGGTCACACACACACCGGGTCCCTGTAATGAGATGGTGTCTCTGTGCTGGGCGGTCACACACACACACCGGGTCCCTGTAATGAGATGATGTCTCTGTGCCGGGCGGTCACACACACACACCGGGTCCCTGTAATGAGATGATGTCCCTGTGCTGGGCGGTCACACACACACCGGGTCCCTGTAATGAGATGATGTCCCTGTGCTGGGCGGTCACACACACACCGGGTCCCTGTAATGAGATGATGTCCCTGTGCTGGGCGGTCACACACACACCGGGTCCCTGTAATGGGATGATGTCCCTGTGCTGGGCGGTCACACACACACCGGGTCCCTGTAATGAGATGATGTCCCTGTGCTGGGCGGTCACACACACACCGGGTCCCTGTAATGAGATGATGTCCCTGTGCTGGGCGGTCACACACACACCGGGTCCCTGTAATGAGATGATGTCCCTGTGCTGGGCGGTCACACACACACCGGGTCCCTGTAATGAGATGATATCCCTGTGCTGGGCGGTCACACACACACCGGGTCCCTGTAATGAGATGATGTCCCTGTGCTGGGCGGTCACACACACACCGGGTCCCTGTAATGAGATGATGTCCCTGTGCTGGGCAGTCACACACACACCGGGTCCCTGTAATGAGATGGTGTCTCTGTGCTGGGCGGTCACACACACACCGGGTCCCTGTAATGAGATGATGTCCCTGTGCTGGGCGGTCACACACACACACCGGGTCCCTGTAATGAGATGGTGTCTCTGTGCTGGGCGGTCACACACACACCGGGTCCCTGTAATGAGATGATGTCTCTGTGCTGGGCGGTCACACACACACCGGGTCCCTGTAATGAGATGATGTCTCTGTGCTGGGCGGTCACACACACACACCGGGTCCCTGTAATGAGATGATGTCTCTGTGCTGGGCGGTCACACACACACCGGGTCCCTGTAATGAGATGATATCCCTGTGCTGGGCGGTCACACACACACCGGGTCCCTGTAATGAGATGATGTCTCTGTGCTGGGCGGTCACACACACACCGGGTCCCTGTAATGAGATGATGTCCCTGTGCTGGGCGGTCACACACACACCGGGTCCCTGTAATGAGATGATGTCCCTGTGCTGGGCGGTCACACACACACCGGGTCCCTGTAATGAGATGATGTCCCTGTGCTGGGCGGTCACACACACACCGGGTCCCTGTAATGAGATGATGTCCCTGTGCTGGGCGGTCACACACACACCGGGTCCCTGTAATGAGATGATGTCCCTGTGCTGGGCGGTCACAAACACACCGGGTCCCTGTAATGAGATGATGTCCCTGTGCTGGGCGGTCACACACACACCGGGTCCCTGTAATGAGATGATGTCCCTGTGCTGGGCGGTCACACACACACCGGGTCCCTGTAATGAGATGATGTCCCTGTGCTGGGCGGTCACACACACACCGGGTCCCTGTAATGAGATGATGTCCCTGTGCTGGGCGGTCACACACACACACACCGGGTCCCTGTAATGAGATGATGTCCCTGTGCTGGGCGGACACACACACACCGGGTCCCTGTAATGAGATGATGTCCCTGTGCTGGGCGGTCACACACACACCGGGTCCCTGTAATGAGATGATGTCCCTGTGCTGGGCAGTCACACACACACCGGGTCCCTGTAATGAGATGATGTCCCTGTGCTGGGCGGTCACACACACACCGGGTCCCTGTAATGAGATGATGTCTCTGTGCTGGGCGGTCACACACACACCGGGTCCCTGTAATGAGATGATGTCCCTGTGCTGGGCGGTCACACACACACCGGGTCCCTGTAATGAGATGATGTCCCTGTGCTGGGCGGTCACACACACACACCGGGTCCCTGTAATGAGATGATGTCCCTGTGCTGGGCGGTCACACACACACCGGGTCCCTGTAATGAGATGATGTCCCTGTGCTGGGCAGTCACACACACACCGGGTCCCTGTAATGAGATGATGTCTCTGTGCTGGGCGGTCACACAAACACCGGGTCCCTGTAATGAGATGATGTCCCTGTGCTGGGCGGACACACACACACCGGGTCCCTGTAATGAGATGATGTCCCTGTGCTGGGCGGTCACACACACACCGGGTCCCTGTAATGAGATGATGTCCCTGTGCTGGGCGGTCACACACACACCGGGTCCCTGTAATGAGATGATGTCCCTGTGCTGGGCGGTCACACACACACCGGGTCCCTGTAATGAGATGATGTCTCTGTGCTGGGCGGTCACACACACACCGGGTCCCTGTAATGAGATGATGTCCCTGTGCTGGGCGGTCACACACACACCGTGTCCCTGTAATGAGATGATGTCCCTGTGCTGGGCGGTCACACACACACCGGGTCCCTGTAATGAGATGATGTCCCTGTGCTGGGCGGTCACACACACACCGGGTCCCTGTAATGAGATGATGTCTCAGTGCTGGGCGGTCACACACACACCGTGTCCCTGTAATGAGATGGTGTCCCTGTGCTGGGCGGTCACACACACACCGGGTCCCTGTAATGAGATGATGTCCCTGTGCTGGGCGGTCACACACACACCGGGTCCCTGTAATGAGATGATGTCTCTGTGCTGGGCGGTCACACACACACCGGGTCCCTGTAATGAGATGATGTCCCTGTGCTGGGCGGTCACACACACACCGGGTCCCTGTAATGAGATGATGTCCCTGTGCTGGGCGGTCACACACACACACCGGGTCCCTGTAATGAGATGATATCCCTGTGCTGGGCGGTCACACACACACCGGGTCCCTGTAATGAGATGATGTCCCTGTGCTGGGCGGTCACACACACCGGTTCCCTGTAATGAGATGATGTCCCTGTGCTGGGCGGTCACACACACACCGGGTTCCTGTAATGAGATGATGTCCCTGTGCTGGGCGGTCACACACACACCGGGTCCCTGTAATGAGATGATGTCCCTGTGCTGGGCGGTCACACACACACCGGGTCCCTGTAATGAGATGATGTCTCTGTGCTGGGCGGTCACACACACACCGGGTCCCTGTAATGAGATGATGTCCCTGTGCTGGGCGGTCACACACACACCGGGTCCCTGTAATGAGATGATGTCCCTGTGCTGGGCGGTCACACACACACCGGGTCCCTGTAATGAGATGATGTCCCTGTGCTGGGCGGTCACACACACACCGGGTCCCTGTAATGAGATGATGTCTCTGTGCTGGGCGGTCACACACACACCGGGTCCCTGTAATGAGATGATGTCCCTGTGCTGGGCGGTCACACACACACCGGGTCCCTGTAATGAGATGATGTCCCTGTGCTGGGCGGTCACACACACACCGGGTCCCTGTAATGAGATGATGTCCCTGTGCTGGGCGGTCACACACACACCGGGTCCCTGTAATGAGATGATGTCTCTGTGCGGGGCGGTCACACACACACCGGGTCCCTGTAATGAGATGATGTCCCTGTGCTGGGCGGTCACACACACACCGGGTCCCTGTAATGAGATGATGTCCCTGTGCTGGGCGGTCACACACACACCGGGTCCCTGTAATGAGATGATGTCTCTGTGCTGGGCTGTCACACACACACCGGGTCCCTGTAATGAGATGATGTCCCTGTTCTGGGCGGTCACACACACACCGGGTCCCTGTAATGAGATGATGTCCCTGTGCTGGGCGGTCACACACACACCGGGTCCCTGTAATGAGATGGTGTCTCTGTGCTGGGCGGTCACACACACACCGGGTCCCTGTAATGAGATGATGTCCCTGTGCTGGGCGGTCACACACACACCGGGTCCCTGTAATGAGATGGTGTCTCTGTGCTGGGCGGTCACACACACACCGGGTCCCTGTAATGAGATGATATCCCTGTGCTGGGCGGTCACACACACACCGGGTCCCTGTAATGAGATGATGTCCCTGTGCTGGGCGGTCACACACACACCGGGTCCCTGTAATGAGATGATGTCCCTGTGCTGGGCGGTCACACACACACCGGGTCCCTGTAATGAGATGATGTCCCTGTGCTGGGCGGTCACACACACACCGGGTCCCTGTAATGAGATGATGTCCCTGTGCTGGGCGGTCACACACACACACACCGGGTCCCTGTAATGAGATGATGTCCCTGTGCTGGGCGGTCACACACACACCGGGTCCCTGTAATGAGATGATGTCCCTGTGCTGGGCGGACACACACACACCGGGTCCCTGTAATGAGATGATGTCCCTGTGCTGGGCGGTCACACACACACCGGGTCCCTGTAATGAGATGATGTCCCTGTGCTGGGCGGTCACACACACACACCGGTTCCCTGTAATGAGATGATGTCCCTGTGCTGGGCGGTCACACACACACCGGGTCCCTGTAATGAGATGATGTCTCTGTGCTGGGCGGTCACACACACACCGGGTCCCTGTAATGAGATGATGTCTCTGTGCTGGGCGGTCACACACACACCGGGTCCCTGTAATGAGATGATGTCTCTGTGCTGGGCGGTCACACACACACCGGGTCCCTGTAATGAGATGATGTCGCTGTGCTGGGCGGTCACACACACACCGGGTCCCTGTAATGAGATGGTGTCTCTGTGCTGGGCGGTCACACACACACCGGGTCCCTGTAATGAGATGGTGTCCCTGTGCTGGGCGGTCACACACACACCGGGTCCCTGTAATGAGATGATGTCCCTGTGCTGGGCGGTCACACACACACCGGGTCCCTGTAATGAGATGATGTCCCTGTGCTGGGCGGTCACACACACACCGGGTCCCTGTAATGAGATGATGTCTCTGTGCTGGGCGGTCACACACACACCGGGTCCCTGTAATGAGATGATGTCCCTGTGCTGGGCGGTCACACACACACCGGGTCCCTGTAATGAGATGATGTCCTTGTGCTGGGCGGTCACACACACACCGGGTCCCTGTAATGAGATGATGTCCCTGTGCTGGGCGGTCACACACACACACCGGGTCCCTGTAATGAGATGATGTCCCTGTGCTGGGCGGTCACACACACACCGGGTCCCTGTAATGAGATGGTGTCCCTGTGCTGGGCGGTCACACACACACCGGGTCCCTGTAATGAGATGGTGTCCCTGTGCTGGGCGGTCACACACACACCGGGTCCCTGTAATGAGATGATGTCCCTGTGCTGGGCGGTCACACACACACCGGGTCCCTGTAACGAGATGATGTCCCTGTGCTGGGCGGTCACACACACACCGGGTCCCTGTAATGAGATGATGTCCCTGTGCTGGGCGGTCACACACACACCGGGTCCCTGTAATGAGATGATGTCCCTGTGCTGGGCTGTCACACACACACCGGGTCCCTGTAATGAGATGATGTCCTTGTGCTGGGCGGTCACACACACACCGGGTCCCTGTAATGAGATGATGTCTCTGTGCTGGGCGGTCACACACACACCGGGTCCCTGTAATGAGATGATGTCTCTGTGCTGGGCTGTCACACACACACCGGGTCCCTGTAATGAGATGATGTCTCTGTGCTGGGCGGTCACACACACACCGGGTCCCTGTAATGAGATGATGTCCCTGTGCTGGGCGGTCACACACACACCGGGTCCCTGTTATGAGATGATGTCCCTGTGCTGGGCGGTCACACACACACCGGGTCCCTGTAATGAGATGATGTCCCTGTGCTGGGCTGTCACACACACACCGGGTCCCTGTAATGAGATGATGTCCCTGTGCTGGGCGGTCACACACACACCGGGTCCCTGTAATGAGATGATGTCCCTGTGCTGGGCGGTCACACACACACACCGGGTCCCTGTAATGAGATGATGTCCCTGTGCTGGGCGGTCACACACACACCGGGTCCCTGTAATGAGATGATGTCCCTGTGCTGGGCGGTCACACACACACACCGGGTCCCTGTAATGAGATGATGTCTCTGTGCTGGGCGGTCACACACACACCGGGTCCCTGTAATGAGATGATGTCCCTGTGCTGGGCGGTCACACACACACCGGGTCCCTGTAATGAGATGATGTCCCTGTGCTGGGCGGTCACACACACACCGGGTCCCTGTAATGAGATGATGTCCCTGTGCTGGGCGGTCACACACACACCGGGTCCCTGTAATGAGATGATGTCCCTGTGCTGGGCGGTCACACACACACCGGGTCCCTGTAATGAGATGATGTCCCTGTGCTGGGCGGTCACACACACACCGGGTCCCTGTAATGAGATGATGTCCCTGTGCTGGGCGGTCACACACACACCGGGTCCCTGTAATGAGATGATGTCCCTGTGCTGGGCGGTCACACACACACACCGGGTCCCTGTAATGAGATGATGTCTCTGTGCTGGGCGGTCACACACACACCGGGTCCCTGTAATGAGATGATGTCCCTGTGCTGGGCGGTCACACACACACCGGGTCCCTGTAATGAGATGATGTCCCTGTGCTGGGCGGTCACACACACACCGGGTCCCTGTAATGAGATGATGTCCCTGTGCTGGGCGGTCACACACACACCGGGTCCCTGTAATGAGATAATGTCTCTGTGCTGGGCGGTCACACACACACCGGGTCCCTGTAATGAGATGATGTCCCTGTGCTGGGCAGTCACACACACACCGGGTCCCTGTAATGAGATGGTGTCTCTGTGCTGGGCGGTCACACACACACCGGGTCCCTGTAATGAGATGATGTCCCTGTGCTGGGCGGTCACACACACACCGGGTCCCTGTAATGAGATGGTGTCTCTGTGCTGGGCGGTCACACACACACCGGGTCCCTGTAATGAGATGATGTCCCTGTGCTGGGCTGTCACACACACACCGGGTCCCTGTAATGAGATGATGTCCTTGTGCTGGGCGGTCATACACATTGGGTCCCTGTCCTGTAACTCTCAGATCCGCCTTGCTGGAGGGCGCACCCGGTATGAGGGTCGGGTGGAGGTCCTGTGGGAGTCCCGCGGAGCAGAGCGATGGGGTCTGGTGTGTGGAGAAGGCTGGGGTATCGTGCAGGCTTCTATAGTGTGTCAGCAGCTGAGCCTAGGATACGCCAGCACAGGGCTGCAAGTATGTATATATGCAGGGCAGGGTGTGTGTATACAGGACATACAGTACAGGTTAGGGGCTGTATACAGGGGGTAGGGTCTTTATATAGGGTGCAGGGTCTTTATACTGCTGTCCCTGTGAGGCGCTTCTATGAACACTGCATGTGTCATGCAGCACGCACACAGTGTCTCTGTGCCTTGTATGTGGCATGTATATACAGGATTCTGTGTGTGTTGCTGTCAGATTTGTGTATATGGGCTGTGTGTGAGCTTGAATAGAGAGCGTTGATAGCGCACTGCCAGGGGATCCTGGGAAAATCATGCAGGAAAAGGAAACAGCCCGGACACTCCAGAGATGAAAAAATAACTTGGGATTTATTGCATGCTGAACATTACACACACAGAACGGACAGGTAAACGCACCGACGCGCTTCGTACTTAATGTACTTTATCAAGGTGACCACAGTGTATTAACGCTGCTAATTTATACTTACCCAAACGGCTTCCAAACCCATAGCGTGCCGCGTCACCTTCCCGCGTCTCGCAGAGTAAAGGCGGCTAATCCAGGCGCCTGTATCAGCGAAAACTCGCGAGAATGGTGCGCGCGCACCTATAGAGTGGGCAGTATGGGCAGAGGATAAACGGACATAATAGTACTTCACGCTTCAGTCCATGTGATGTCATATTCAGTAGATTGACAAAAAGAGTATTTTTTATATATGTGTGTAAGTGAATTGAAGATTAAAACTATTTGTGTTAAGTGACAAAATAAATTCATCTAAAACCGTGACATCACCCTCCCAAATCTATAACAAATCATCAATAAACCGTTTGTAAAATAAAATGTGCTCCCTATATTTGTTCACTTCTCCAGACACGTGGAACAGCTCCCACCACCCCAGAAAGAGGTTGGTGTACGATGGGGCAAAACTCTGATAAACAAGGTGTTTTAATGTTCCCTATGTACATTAACTGTGTGGGTACATCTTATGAAATCACATTATGTTTGTATACTCCAGAAATATTGTGGTATGTTAGACAATATAATGTTTGTGGTTATCATGACATTATACATTGATTTAGATAGAGTATGACATGCTCACTTAAATATGTTCTATTCAGTGTTGCATACATTATTATTCTTATATGCTCTATCAATCATTACTATACAGATAGATCTCCTAATGTATACTACCTCTATTTCTTCCATTTTACAGTTACATAGGGTTGCTGCTAATATAGTAACTAGTTATTTGTATTTTATTCGTTTATTCTACATTGTCTGTTTAATAAAGTTTTTGTTGTATAAAAAATACTCTTCGAGATTTTGTCAATCTACTGAATATGACATCACATTGGCGCGACCATTCTATATGGTGCACGGCAATGACGTCACTCGGTGGACTGAAGCGTGAAGTACTATTATGTCCGTTTATCCTCTGCCCATACTGCCCACTCTATAGGTGCGCGCGCACCATTCTCGCGAGTTTTCGCTGATACAGGCGCCTGGATTAGCCGCCTTTACTCTGCGAGACGCGGGAAGGTGACGCGGCACGCTATTGGTTTGGAAGCCGTTTGGGTAAGTATAAATTAGCAGCGTTAATACACTGTGGTCACCTTGATAAAGTACATTAAGTACGAAACGCGTCGGTGCGTTTACCTGTCCGTTCTGTGTGTGTAATTTTCAGCATGCATTAAATCCCAAGTTATTTTTTCATCCTTGGAGTGGCCGGGCTGTCTCCTTTTCCTGAATGATTTTCCCAGGATTCCCTGGCAGTGCGCTATCAACGCGCTCTATTCTTGTGGATCTTCAACAGATGGACCGCACGCCGCCAATGACACGAGTGCCCCCCTGGTAGTACAGGTAAAGAGCCGCAGGGCCTTTTATTTATTCCTGCTTACCATGGTCACTGACCACTCACTTCTTATACACTGGTTGGGTTTGATTTACTGTAATCCAGTGAGAGTCTGGCTGATTCCACGTCTGTCCCACCAGTTGTTAATCAACTCTATTGGGGGCACTCTATCGTATTACGGATTAACCCACTGTGGATTTAAATAATACCGGATATCCAACACAGGACTGGTTACAATTGGGAGCATCACATCCACCTTGTTTCTATGTGTGTGAGCTTGGTAGCCTGGGTATATACGCGTTGCGTGTGACCTTGGAAACCTGGGTATATACTCGCTGTGTGAGCTTGCAGCTGTTTCTCTTGGTGTTTTTGTCTTATGACGTCATTGTTCTAATTGTTGATGTCACTGCTTTGATTGCCGCCTTGTTTAATGATGATTACTTTCCTTGCTGACTATGTCACTGCCCCTTGCTGATGTCACTTCTAGCGTATGATGTCACAGGCCATCACTAATGTCAAAGCCCTTGCTCATAATATACTGCTCCTTGCTGATGTCACTGCTGGCCTATAATGTCACTGCACCCTTGCTGATGTCACTGCTCTGGCTCATGATGTCACTGCCCCTTTGCTTTGCTGATGTCACTGCTCTGGCTGATGACATCACTGCTTGCCCATGGCTCGCTCCTTCCCTGGCTGACCCCCGCAGGCTCCCCCCACAGATCCGCATTGCTGGGGGGCGTACGCCGTTTGAGGGGCGCGTGGAGGTGAAGCTGGGAACATCCTGGGGAACCGTGTGCAGTGATGGCTGGACCACAAGGGAGGCTATGGTGGCATGTCGGCAGCTCGGGCTGGGGTACTCCCTGCATGCGGTGACGGTATGTACAGGCCGAGAGGAGGAGAGAGGAGGGGAGAGGAGGGGAGAGACACAGGCAGAGGGGCTGGGTTCCCTGCTGTTAGCCTTTGACCTCTGACCCCTGTTCGGTGACCCAGGAAACGTGGTACTGGGACGCGAGTAACGTGACAGAGATGGTGCTGAGCGGGGTGCGGTGTACGGGCAGCGAGATGTCACTGTCTCACTGCGCCCATCACGGAAGTGTCAGCTGCAAGAATACCGGGACACGGCACGCGGCCGGCGTCATCTGCTCGGAGAGTGAGTATATACTGTGTGTGTGCACTGTGTCTGCTTACATAGATACATAGCTCACTGTCAAGGATATTTGTCTGTGTATATAGTTATATACCCACATTAACTATTTAAAGACCACCGTGCAGAGAGCTTCTCCTGTTCTATTTCTATGTGTAGAGCGCTCACTTTAGACCGTCGGTGCGCAAACGTTTGCTCCTGCGCCCCCTGCTTCGCCTCCTCTGGTGCTCGCGCCCCTCCCCCCCTTTAACTTGATGCTGTGTCAAATGACGCGCGGGGTCATGTGACATCACGTCGTGTGATCCACGGCGTGAAATGGAGACGAGTCCTGACACCGGCAGAGGTAAGTTCAGGTTGCGGGGCCTCACACGATCCACCGGCATTTAATTGAAATGCCTTGTGGAAGAGCGCAGCGCCTCTGCACCCGCCGCGCCCCCACTTTGCGCACCCCTGCTTTAGACGATACATTCACTAACAGCCGACGGTGTAGGGATAAATATGTACAGTATCTGTATACAAACTAGGAATACTTTCCCAATTTGTTACATGTATCAACAGACTTTGGCTTTATATGGTACTAACCAGTTAATATGTTACACAACTAAAGTGAGATCATGAGAGATACATATTAGACATAATCTCAGTACCGTGAACTAATAAGATGAATTCTGCTATTTATGTTTATAGCAGCCCATACTGTTACATACTAGTGTGTTCAGAATATCTATAGTTAATTCACATTTATGTGTTACTATGCATATTCTGGACCCAGGCTCATATGTAGCAGCTGAGAAGATCCATGTAGCTTAACTCATCCCTTTTTAAAGCACACAAAATCCTTCTATTTTCTTCAACCTTGAGTGGGGTTAACAGAAATATAAAAGTACTTGCATGTAGATTGTGATAACAAATGTCTCTTGTCAGGAGAATTAGCCTTGTGAGATGAAGGTGCTTTGTTATGGGGGGAAGGTAAAAGGGAATCCCTTTCTAAGGGAGCAGTGGAAGATGTGTCTTACTCACTGTGTCTGCTGATGGTAAGAGAAAGCACACTTTCCTTCCAGACAGGAACAGGCTAAGGGGCATACCAATATACTGAGAAGGGGAGGGGGAGAGGGCTAAACCAATCTCAACTATGAGCATTGGGAGGTTGCCAGGGTAACTGACTAGTGGCTGTGTAAAGGGGATATTTGTAACAATAATGTTGCAATATACACAGCTCCGGCTGCTTCAGAGCAGGGAAAAACATGCAACTTCCCGGGGCGAGTTGGCAGTGTGAGAGCAGAGAAAAATATACAGAAAATATCCAGTCCTGTTCCAGGACAATGCGTATCTGCGTTACAGCGTCATATAGGACTGCGCAACATTCGATAATACCACTGTATATATTAAGCACTATTTTAATTGATATTTTTCATCTCTATTTTAAAATATGTGAATTAAAGGTTGAATTTTAAGTTCCATAATATTACTAAGGTAGTAAGTAGTGCACCATAAAGGGATTTCTTTATCTAAGTACGCTCGTGTACGGTCTCCTCCATATATATCTATATAGTGATATCGACATCACGTTGCAAGATCTATTATCCCAGATTAAGGCAGGAAACACTGTATTTCTTTATACAGGGTTTATTTACAGGGGTTAAATAACACAATGATAGGCCCACGGTCCCTTTAAGGAAAAACAAATCATAAAAATAAAGCCTACTCCTATTAGGAGACTATCTGAATATCAGCTCCCTCTCTGACTGTCGCTGGCCAACTAAACTGGTTCCCAGCTTTAAATAACCCACCCGGTTGTCAACAATATCAATAGTCCTTAGGCACTCAAATATACATTATTTAGTCCTTATCTGTTGTTGGGACTCGGTCCCACGAGAGTCCAGGAAATTCTTCTGGATCCAATGTCCTGGGCAGGACAGCCCTGCTTCCACAGCAAACTCACGTCCTTGTTTCTTCCTGGATGTGCCACCCAGGCAGCCCCAGCAGGCTCTGCGGCCAACGTCCAGCTAGCCTAGGGGACTGTGCCAGCCAGCTTCCTCCAGACTGGGGAGATGTCGGCCTATCTCCCCCTTCTCTCGGAAAGCAGTCTCTCTCTGTGTGTAGCTCTCTGTCTGCCTTTTACACTCAGGAGACCAGGCTGATTAGCTGCAGCTGCAACAAGCCTCTGCAGGGGAGGTTAACTCCCTGTATGCTGGAAAGCACACAAGCTGCACCACTCCAGCCCATACAGAGACAATGATTGTATCACAATATATACACACTATGTGTGTATGTGTGTATAGATACATACATTCTCACACACACACACAGTGGCGAGAAAAAGTTTGTGAACCCCAATGATAATTACGGAAATGTCATAGTTTTTCCCATGATAAATTTCTTTAATCAGAACAGTCTATTCCTAAATTTCCAATGTGGTTTATATTAACCAATTCCATGTCTCTTGAAAAAAAAACTATGTTTGAATTAGACAAACAATGAGTAATAAAGAGTCAGGATATGTGAAAAAGTAAGTGAAACCTTAGTTTTATCAGCTAAATTAAAGGGGATAATTAGAATCAGGTGTTTAAATAATTAGGTAGATCTTCAGGGGTGCGTTTGGGAGGCCCCACCCTATATAAAGATCAGACACTTTGTGAGTTTGGACTTCACCATACAGTTGTGTGGAAACACTTCATGCCACGATCAAAAGAAATTACTGAGGACCTCAGAAAAGCAGTTATTGGTGCTCATCCGCCTAGAAAGGGTTACAACACAATTTCTAAGGATTTGGGGCTTCACCAATCCACTCTCAGACAGATAGTCTACAAATGGAGAAAGTTCAAGACCACAGTCACTCTACCCAGGAGCGGCCATCCTACCAAAATCTCTCCAAGAACAATCCAGCAAATCATCCAGAAGGTCACAAAGAACCCCAGGGTAACATCCACGGATCTGCAGGCCACTCTCGCCTTGGCTAATGTGAGTGATCATGACTCAACTATCAAAAAAGACTGAGCAAGAATGGTGTTCATGGAAGGAGAGCCAGGAGGAAACCACTGCTCTCAAAAAGAACATTGCTGCCCATCCTGAAGTTCCCCAAAGAGCACAGCGATGATCCACAAGACTTCTGGAACAATGATCTCTGGAAAGATGAGCCAAATACAATTACCCCCACATACCATTACCATCTCCCCCAATACAAATACCACCCCCCAATACAATCACCACCCCAACTCTGTTCAAACGCTGTTACCAACCCCCCAAATACAATTACCACTTACTTCTGGCCGCCACCGCCAGGCCTCCGGTGCTCCCAGTTGCTCTGCCTGCCTCTTCCCCACGCCGGACCTCTCTCTCCTGCCGGTCCACGTGAGTAGCTGGGCTTGACTTCTGGGTGCACCTAGCTTCCAGCACAGCTCCTGCTTCATCTTTCTGGTGGTGTGAGGTCCATCACTGCGGGTCTCTGTAGCGAGGTAGGTTCCAGTGGCTGGAAAAAGACCTGGTGTTACATGGTCAGGAATAACAGGAAGGTGCTGGATCTGGTAGGCACGGGTCAAGACAGGCAGAGTGGTCAAACAGGCATGGTCAAGGCAGGCAGAGGGGACAGACAGGCAGAGGGGCCAGGCAGGCATGGGTCAAACAGGTAGAGTGGCCAGACAGGCACGGGTCAAGCCAGAGTAGCCAGACAGGCACGGGTCAAGGCAGGCAGAGTGGTCATAGAGGCTCATGTCAATTCAGGCAGAGTGGGCAGACAGCCATGGGTCAAGGCAGGCAGAGTGGGCAGACAGCCACGGGACAAGGCAGGCAGAGTGGGCAGACAGCCACAGAACAAGGCAGGCAGAGTGGGCAGACAGCCACGGGACAAGGCAGGCAGAGTGGCCAGACAGGCGTGGGTCAGGGCAGGCAGAGTGGGCAGACAGCCACGGGACAAGGCAGGCAGAGTGGGCAGACAGCCACGGGACAAGGCAGGCAGAGTGGCCAGACAGGCGTGGGTCAGGGCAGGCAGAGTGGAGGTAAGGAGTGATACAGGCATGGGTCAGGGCAGGCAGAGTGGGCAGACAGGCGTGGGTCAGGGCAAGCAGGGTGGAGGTAAGGAGTGATACAGGCGTGGGTCAGGGCAGGCAGGGTGGAGGTAAAGAGTGATACAGGCGTCGGTCAGGGCAAGCAGGGTGGAGGTAAGGAGTGATACAGGCACATGGACTTAATAAATACTAAATGTATTGTGCCAGATGAGCCAATGTTTCGGCTGCAGTATACGGCCTTTGTCAAGGTGAGGGCTACCTGAATACTGCAAATAACACATTTAAATACACACCATAATTGCCCCACTTACCCCGCCATGCTTCGTCCGTCGCCCCAGGCTGACATCGCTGGGTGTCATGTCAGAGAGCCCGGACGCGGCCAGGTGGAAGTCATGCAGGCCGAAGACGCTGTGCTGCATGCGTCTCAGTGTTGCCATGGCAACTGGGGCGCAGGAACGGAGTGGCGGGGGGGATCCCCATAATGCACCGTGCTGGGTGGAGAATATATGAGTGAAAGTGACTGTGGGTAGGAGAAGTGCTTCCCATGGGGAGGAAAAGAGAATATTCCTATATACACAGATAAATCCTCTATATAAGATGCTCAAGACTGGGATATGTACAGAGGCTGTGAAATAAATAATCACACACAGGTTTCATTGCAGGTCACTGGGATCAGAAGCAGTGACAGGCAGAGAGGTCAAACAGGCGCGGGCAAGGCAGGCAGAGGTTATCAGAACAGGAGGAGCGTGACCCGGCTTTCCGTGGGAAAAGACGGGAGGTTAATTAATTGAGAAGGGCAGTGTCACGATGGACATCAACTTTACCAACACATTTATATTTCTGGGCACTCGATTGAACAGAACAAGTTGCAAAATAAATTGTGATTTATTTCCTTAATAGATAAACACACGACATCTGCAGAATACACTTAAAACAACACTTACTGGGATAAGGGAACAAAATAAATTGTCCTTTGCCTGCAAGTGCAAGAAATGCAGTCTTGATTTAAAGGTTCTGTGGCCAGATCGCAAGTTGCCGATCTAATATCTCAGCCACCTCAAAGAATTTCGTTAAGATTCGTTAGAATTCGCTCCAGAGTCACCAGGGCTAACGAAATCCGAAGTTTGGGGCAAATCCTTGCTTACGTTGTTATTAACCCCTTCTCTCCAGGACTGGATACCGCTGTGCTGGAACAAAGTCTTGCATCTTTACATCATGGCTCGAAAATCACGAATCACACTGGGGATACCTGGGGAGCCCCGGTTATAGACTGGCCAAAGCTATCTTTAACATGTGGACCAAATCCCCTCGTGGGAATAATTGAACCCACCAATGGCCGTGTTGCCCACAGTTCATAAAACCGGGCAAAAAGGCTTTCCGGTGTGCAGAGCGCATGGGTCAGTGGGACACCCATGCCACTTAGCATACTTGGGATACACCCATACCTTGGCACCTTCGAGTCTGAGATTTGGCCCAGAGGTGTCAATCGCCCGGCATCTGTTCTACCTCAGAATGCCGGACCTGTATACATTATGGGTCTCTGGGTCTCTTCATCCCTGACACTTCTTTAGACTGGGGGTCGCTAAATCAGCGTGACCGCTTTGAAGTTCAGGCATGAAAATACCCCCAGCTCATTCACCCATCTCACATCTGTATGTCCGAGGAATTCCTTCCCGGGCTCACAAAATACATCCTGCCGTACATTTAAAATCTGCAGCGTCTACACACTTTATTAAAACATCATGTTCTGCTTATGTGACAACTGTAATTTGTATATGTATGTGCATGGGGTGTTTTACTCTACTTGCACCCCAAAAATCAGGTTTCTGGGTGCTTGCGTTCTCGAGTTAGCATTTCTAATTGAAATGCCGGCTTCGAGACCGCAAGTTCCCCCGGTTCCCACGCCAATTGCCTCTCCGCCTTTCAAGTGACAGAGTTAACGAGAGACGGATACATTGTATTGGTGACGTACTTGCGATTCTAACCGCAAGTAATGGATACCTATCTCATAGACAGCCCTTTAACATCTGCCACGCTTATTCAATCAGGGCTAGCGTTGGGCGCTCCTACGCCATCATGTGTCTGGGAGAGGGTATAGCAAGCAGTGCATTTTGTCTTTTAACACAGCAGGCAGGACATGGCTTGCAAAAGGGAAATAAAAACATCTGGGACAGGGCAAACACAGTTTAACCCCTTAATTCCCACTGCGGGTTAGGATTAATCAGCCGGGTATAACCTTTATTTTAGCCTGATTAATCCTCCCCCCGCCACAGGCAGATATAGAAACGACGTAATGTGGCCCCTTAGGATGGCTAATGAAGAGGAGGAGGTTAAGACAGATAAGTATATGGGCAACAGGGTGCAACGATCTCTCCGTCCCCTCCCCCTTTCTTCTCCCTCCCCCCCACCTATGGTGCTGTCTTAAGTGTTTGTCCATCCGTAGGGAAAGAGTGAGAAGTCAACATGAAAATGCTGTTAACTGTCTGTAGAAATGCAGCCAATCCGTCCTCTTCCAATCACTGACCAATCACTGACCAATCACTGACCAATCATTGACCAGATCTTTACATGAGGATCAAAGGCCAGGAAAATCCCAGTACAATGGTGCAATGCCAACGTTATCCGCAGACTCTCTCAGATACGCATCTGTTTCTAAACCTATGTACTGTATATGTATATATATTCTACAATGTAACACACACTTTTCTCTCTCCCCCTCACCCCTGCTCTTCTTCTCTCACCCCTGCTCTCTCTCACCCACCCTCTACGCTCACCTACCCTTTCCCCACCTCTCTCTCATCCACCCTTTCCCGTCCTCTCTCTCATCCATCCTCTCCCCTCCTCTCTCACCCACCCTCTCCCCTCCTCTCTCTCACCCACATCTCTCTGTCACCCACCCTATCCCCTCTACGCTCACCCACCCTTTCCCCACCTCTCTCTCATCCACCCTTTCCCATCCTCTCTCTCACCCATCCTCTCCCCTCTTCGCTCACCCACCTTTTCCCCTCCTCTCTCACCCACCCTCTCTCCTCCTCTCCTCTCTCTCACCCACATCTCTCTCACCTTCCCTCTCCCCTCGTCTCACCCACACTGTCCCTTCATCTCTCTCACCCACCCTCTCCCCTCCTCTCTCTCACCCACCCTCTCCCCTCCTCTCTCTCCCCCACCCTCTCTTTCACCCACCCTCTCCCCTCGTCTCTCTCACCCACCCTCTCCCCTCGTCTCTCTCACCAAACCTCTCCCCTCCTCTCTCCCACCCACCCACCCTCCCCCTTCTCTCTCTCACCCATCCTCTTCTCTCTCATGCCCTCCGTCCTTCTCTCTCACCCCCACCCTCTCCCCTCGTCTCTCTCACCCACCCTCTCTCCTCCTCTCTCCCAACCACCCTCCCCCTTCTCTCTCTCACCCATCCTCTTCTCTCTCATGCCCTCCGTCCTTCTCTCTCACCCCCCCCCTGTTTTTCCCTGTGGCTTGCTCCCCCCTTGCAGCTGCCTCGGACCTAGTACTTCACTCTGCTCTGGTTCAGGAGACGGCGTACATTGAGGATCGGCCCCTGCACATGTTATACTGCGCGGCGGAGGAGAACTGTCTCTCCAGCTCCGCGCGAAACGCAAACTGGCCATACGGGCACCGCCGACTGCTGCGCTTCTCCTCCCAGATACACAACATCGGGCGCGCAGACTTCAGACCCAAGGCTGGGAGACACTCCTGGGTGTGGCACGAATGCCATAGGTAAAGAGCGGGCATCTTACGGGGTGTGCGGGGGACACGGGCAGAGAGACAGAGAAGGTACCGACGAAGAGAGAGAGGAGGAGAGGGACAACGAGAATGGTAAAGGACAGGGCACAGGTGGGCAGAGGGAGGGGAGAGATAGTTGGGGGGTTACATGCAGGGCACAGGTGGGCAGTGTGAGGGGAGAGTTAGTTGGGGGGTTACATGAATTGCACAGGTGGGCAGAGGGAGGGGAGTGATAGTTGGGGGGGTTACATGCAGGGCACAGGGAGAGGAGTGATAGTTGGGGGTTACATGCAGGGCACAGGTGGGCAGGGGGAGGGGAGTGATAGTTGGGGGTTACATGCAGGGCACAGGTGGGCAGGGGGAGGGGAGTGATAGTTGGGGGTTACATGCAGGGCACAGGTGGGCAGATGGAGGGGAGTGATAGTTGGGGGTTACATGCAGGGCACAGGTGGGCAGAGGGAGGGGAGTGATGGTTGGGAGGGTTACATGCAGGGCACAGGTGGGCAGAGGGAGAGGAGTGATAGTTGGGGGGGTTACATGCAGGGCACAGGTGGGCAGTGTGAGGGGAGTGATAGTTGGGGGGTTACATGCAGGGCACAGGTGGGCAGAGGGAGAGGAGTGATAGTTGGGGGGTTACATGCAGGGCACAGGTGGGCAGAGGGAGGGGAGTGATAGTTGGGGGTTACATGCACAGGTAGGCAGAGGGAGGGGAGTGATAGTTGGGGGGGGTTACATGCAGGGCACAGGTGGGCAGGGGGAGGGGAGTGATAGTTGTGGGTTACATGCAGGGCACAGGTGGGCAGGGGGAGGGGAGTGATAGTTGAGGGGGGTTACATGCAGGGCACAGGTGGGCAGGGGGAGGGGAGTGATAGTTGTGGGTTACATGCAGGGCACAGGTGGGCAGGGGGAGGGGAGTGATAGTTGGGGGTTACATGCAGGGCACAGGTGGGCAGAGGGAGGGGAGTGATAGTTGGTGGGTTACATGCAGGGCACAGGTGGGCAGAGGGAGATGAGAGATAGATGGGGGATTACATGCAGGGCACAGGTGGGCAGAGGGAGATGAGAGATAGATGGGGGATTACATGCAGGGCACAGGTGGGCAGAGGGAGGGGAGTGATGGTTAGGGGGTTACATGCAGGGCACAGGTGGGCAGAGGGAGAGGAGTGATAGTTGGGGGTTACATGCAGGGCACATGTGGGCAGAGGGAGGGGAGTGATAGTTGGGGGGTTACATGCAGGGCACAGGTGGGCTTATGGAGGGGAGTGATAGTTGGGGGTTACATGCAGGGCACAGGTGGGCAGAGGGAGGGAAGTGATAGTTGGGGGTTACATGCAGGGCACAGGTGGGCAGAGGGAGGGAAGTGATAGTTGGGGGTTACATGCAGGGCACAGGTGGGCAGAGGGAGGGGAGTGATAGTTGGGGGTTACATGCAGGGCACAGGTGGGCAGTGGGAGAGGAGTGATAGTTGGGGGGGGTTACATGCAGGGCACAGGTGGGCAGAGGGAGAGGAGTGATAGTTGGGGGGGTTACATGCATTGCACAGGTGGGCAGAGGGAGAGGAGTGATAGTTGGGGGGGTTACATGCATTGCACAGGTGGGCAGAGGGAGAGGAGTGATAGTTGGGGGGGTTACATGCAGGGCACAGGTGGGCATGGGGAGGGGAGTGATAGTTGGGGGGGTTACATGCAGGGCACAGGTGGGCAGTGGGAGAGGAGTGATAGTTGGGGGGTTACATGCAGGGCACAGGTGGGCAGGGGGAGGGGAGTGATAGTTGGGGGGTTACATGCAGGGCACAGGTGGGCAGAGGGAGAGGAGTGATAGTTGGGGGGGTTACATGCAGGGCACAGGTGGGCAGAGGGAGAGGAGTGATAGTTGTGGGGGTTACATGCAGGGCACAGGTGGGCAGTGGGAGAGGAGTGATAGTTGGGGGGTTACATGCAGGGCACAGGTGGGCAGAGGGAGGGGAGTGCTAGTTGGGGGGTTACATGCAGGGCACAGGTGGGCAGAGGGAGAGGAGTGATAGTAGGGGGGGTTACATGCAGGGCACAGGTGGGCAGAGGGAGAGGAGTGATAGTTGGGGTTACATGCAGGGCACAGGTGGGCAGAGGGAGAGGAGTGATAGTTGGGGGGTTACATGCAGGGCACAGGTGGGCAGAGGGAGGGGAGTGATAGTTGGGGGGGTTACATGCAGGGCACAGGTGGGTAGAGGGAGGGGAGTGATAGTTGGGGGTTACATGCAGGGCACAGGTGGGCAGGGGGAGGGGAGTGATAGTTGGGGGGTTACATGCAGGGCAGAGGGAGGGGAGTGCTAGTTGGGGGGGTTACATACAGGGCACAGGTGGGCAGAGGGAGAGGAGTGATAGTTTGGGGGTTACATGCAGGGCACAGGTGGGCAGAGGGAGGGGAGTGCTAGTTGGGGGGTTACATGCAGGGCACAGGTGGGTAGAGGGAGGGAAGTGATAGTTGGGGGTTACATGCAGGGCACAGGTGGGCAGAGGGATGGGGAGTGATAGTTTGGGGGTTACATGCAGGGCACAGGTGGGCAGAGGGAGAGGAGTGATAGTTGGGGGGTTACATGCAGGGCACAGGTGGGCAGTGGGAGAGGAGTGATAGTTGGGGGGTTACATGCAGGGCACAGGTGGGCAGAGGGAGAGGAGTGATAGTTGGGGGGGTTACATGCAGGGCACAGGTGGGCAGAGGGAGAGGAGTGATAGTTGGGGGGTTACATGCAGGGCACAGGTGGGCAGAGGGAGAGGAGTGATAGTTGGGGGGGTTACATGCAGGGCACAGGTGGGCAGAGGGAGAGGAGTGATAGTTGTGGGGGTTACATGCAGGGCACAGGTGGGCAGTGGGAGAGGAGTGATAGTTGGGGGGGTTACATGCAGGGCACAGGTGGGCAGAGGGAGAAGAGTGATAGTTGGGGGGTTACATGCAGGGTACAGGTGGGCAGAGGGAGGGGAGTGATAGTTGGGGGGTTACATGCAGGGCACAGGTGGGCAGAGGGAGGGGAGTGCTAGTTGGGGGTTACATGCAGGGCACAGGTGGGTAGAGGGAGGGAAGTGATAGTTGGGGGTTACATGCAGGGCACAGGTGGGCAGAGGGATGGGGAGTGATAGTTTGGGGGTTACATGCAGGGCACAGGTGGGCAGAGGGAGAGGAGTGATAGTTGGGGGGTTACATGCAGGGCACAGGTGGGCAGTGGGAGAGGAGTGATAGTTGGGGGGTTACATGCAGGGCACAGGTGGGCAGAGGGAGAGGAGTGATAGTTGGGGGGGTTACATGCAGGGCACAGGTGGGCAGAGGGAGAGGAGTGATAGTTGGGGGGTTACATGCAGGGCACATGTGGGCAGAGGGTAGAGGAGTGATAGTTGGGGGGGTTACATGCAGGGCACAGGTGGGCAGAGGGAGAGGAGTGATAGTTGTGGGGGTTACATGCAGGGCACAGGTGGGCAGTGGGAGAGGAGTGATAGTTGGGGGGGTTACATGCAGGGCACAGGTGGGCAGAGGGAGAAGAGTGATAGTTGGGGGGTTACATGCAGGGTACAGGTGGGCAGAGGGAGGGGAGTGATAGTTGGGGGGTTACATGCAGGGCACAGGTGGGCAGAGGGAGGGGAGTGCTAGTTGGGGGGTTACATGCAGGGCACAGGTGGGCAGAGGGAGGGGAGTGCTAGTTGGGGGGTTACATTCAGGGCACAGGTGGGCAGAGGGAGAGGAGTGATAGTTGGGGGGTTACATGCAGGGCACAGGTGGGCAGAGGGAGGGGAGTGCTATTTGGGGGGGTTACATGCAGGGCACAGGTGGGCAGAGGGAGAGGAGTGATAGTTGGGGGGTTACATGCAGGGCACAGGTGGGCAGAGGGAGAAGAGTGATAGTTGGGGGGGTTACATGCAGGGCACAGGTGGGCAGAGGGAGTGGAGTGATAGTTGGGGGGTTACATGCAGGGCACAGGTGGGCAGAGGGAGAAGAGTGATAGTTGGGGGTTACATGCAGGGCACAGGTGGGCAGAGGGAGAAGAGTGATAGTTGGGGGTTACATGCACAGGTAGACGGGATAGATTGGATAAGGAGTACAGGAACACAGAGGTAGGTGAAGGTGAGAGGTATTTAATTTTGGGGGATACTGGGAGTCTGGTAGGTTAGATATGAGAGTGTTTAGCTGTGTGCCCCCACGTGTGTCCCCCGTGTCCCCTACACAGCCCGTGGGCTGCCCTTTGTTTATTCCATGGTTTAATTCTCGGCACATGCACGAATATTCCCCAACTAACCCCTCACTGAGGGGGTCATGCACTAAGCAGCGGAAACGTGCTTTCGCCAGGGTTTGAACTCGCCATGTTTTTTGCGTGTTGCCCTCGCAGTATGCAGGAATGTCCGAATCCCTGGCGATCCCTGCGAGAGCAACATTTCCAAACATGGCGAGTAGCCGGTGGCGAGACGCTCTGCCTGCCGATAACCTGCCGATAAGCCGTCCTCTGCCGAGATGTGTCTGCAGCAGAGAGAGATCCGCCGCTCTCTCTGCGCAAATATCGGCCAAAAAAAAATCTTAATAACATTTTACTCATAGTGTATATGAGCAGGGGGTCTCCGGAGCTTAACCGCATTGGTTTCAGGTCCTGGGACCCCCTGCTTCCCGAGATACAGGCCCCTTTATGAGGTGCCGGTATCCCTCTGCATTTCAAGGTCCCGATCACGTGACCGCGAGATGTAAACAAAGCAGAGGGATACCGGCACCCCATAAAGGGGTCTGTATCTCGGGAAGCAGGGGGTCCCAGGACCTGAAACCAAAGCGGTTCAGCTCCGGAGATCCCCTGCTCATCTAGACTAGAGTCAAAACACACATATCAATAAACAATAATTCATTACCATAGCGGATAGCCGATATGGTAATGAATCTGCATTAATGTCCTTTTTAATAATAGTGTGCGGGAGCAGGGGGTCCCCTGAGCTGACCCGCATGGATTTCAGCCTCAGGACCCCCTGCTTCCCGAGTTACAGGCCCCGGTATGGGGCATCGGGTGCCAGTGTTGCCGCCATTTTTATTGCGTCCACGTCACGCGACGTGTGACATGTAAACAATGGGATACCGGTAACCGGGACAATTGCCAGCAATAAACATTGCAATACACAACACACACACACCCTGTGCTCCCAACAACCCCTATACCCCCTAACGTACAGTACATATATTTATTTTTTTGGATGCACAGGAATGATACTATAGGCCGGCGGTGGCCCTCGGGTGGTCCCCGTGGGTGCCCGGGGGTCCCCGTGTGTGCCCGGGGGTCCCCGCTTGCCTGCAGTACCAATTCTGTGTCCCAAAAATAAAAAATACATCAATACTTTTAAATAAATACAAACCCTAACACATACAGTACAGTAATGGGCAAAATTACTATTATCCACATATGGATAATAATGCATTTGCCCATTTCAAATACATTTATCACAATAGATAAAATAAATACATCTTGCACTCACCCTTGCCCGGCTGCCACACGATGAAGGCCATCCTCAGCCTCATCACCGTCCATGTCCCCCTCCGATGCAGCGAAACATACACAAGAATAAATTGCAGGAAAAACGGCGGTGCATCTGCTGCTGCTGAAGAACAATTTGGAACCAACAAAACTGCAAACTGCAAAGAACTAGGTGTAAAAATGTATTAGTGGCATAATAAAAACAGTCAGAAGGACACTAACGCGTTAGAGTGTCCCTCCCCTTTCCTGTTCTTGTATACACAAGAATAAAAAGAGCCAATGTAATGTCCCCTAACCCCTTAATTACCTTAGCAGTTAGTAACCGCTATAGTAATTAAGGGGTTAACCCACCCTCCGCCACCACTCACTCGGAAGGCCTAACCACCCTCACCCAGTACCCACCCTGGAGGCCTAACCACCCTCACCCAGTACCCACCCGTGAGGCCTAAACACCCTCACCCAGTACCCACCCTGGAGGCCTACCCACCCTCGGGGACAATACCCCCTTCCCCCACCCCCACTACCCACAAGGAAAAAAAATACAGAGAACAGCCCCACAATAAACATTACTATATTTAATAAAGAATACATAACCCACCAACCCCCCGTGCCCCCCATAAAAACATGATTTATTCTTTTACATACAGGGTTAATTCCCCAGACCTACACCGGTGGTCACGACGGGTGTCCGCAGGCCTCACAGTGCACCAGTATCCCAGGGTCTTGGGGTCTCTAGGTGGTTCCCAAATGGGGTCCACGGGTGGGCCTGTGGGTGTCTGGGGGTCCCCTTGTCAGCCCCACAGGTGTCTGGGGACCCTAGGGTGGTTCCCACGGGGGTCTGGGGCCCTCGGGTGGTCCCTGTGTGTCCACGGGGCCCCCACAGCTGTGGGGCCCCCGTTTTTTCCCTGCAGGTGTCCCCCATGTGTGTGGGTCCGCAGGTGGTACCCGTGGGCGTCCGTGGGTCCCCAGAGGTCCCCGCAGACGTAAGGAACCAACCTTGTATGTAAAAAAAAAATAAACATGTCATATACATGTGCGCCGACAAGTATTCTAAAACTTGCCTTGGAAAATCTGGGGCTATCACCAACAAGACTCAGGTACATGCTGGGTACATGCTGGGTACAGGCTGGGTACAGGCTGGGTAAATGCCGGGTACATGCTGGGTACGTGCTGGGTACAGGCCGGGTACAGGCCGGGTACAGGCTGGGTACAGGCCGGGTACATGCTGGGTACAGGCTGGGTACAGGCTGGGTACAGGCTGGGTACATGCTGGGTACAGGCTGGGTACAGGCTGGGTACATGCTGGGTACAGGCTGGGTACATGCTGGGTACATGCTGGGTACAGGCTGGGTACAGGCTGGGTACAGGCTGGGTACAGGCTGGGTACAGGCCGGGTACAGGCCGGGTACAGGCCGGGTACAGGCCGGGTACATGCTGCAACATTTCAGTGACATTTCTGCAGACACACTAATGGCCCATCGGATTAACAAAGCGGGGGTCCCTGGCAGTCCCATTCAGTTTGATTATTTGCCCATTATAAAACCCAATATTAGCATAAATAAAGTTAATAAATGCAGTTCTACTTACCATAGCAAATATGATGGTTTCATCCTTCACTTGAAACCGCACGTTCTCTCTGTCCTCCGTTGCCAGAAAAATACATTCTAATATCCCCTAACCCCTTAATCACCTTAGTGGTAAATAACCGCGAAAAAGTAATTAAGGGGTTAACCCTCACCCACTACCCACCCACAAGGCCTAACCACCCTCCCCAGACAAGTACCCCCACCCTTCACCCATTCATTTGTACAGTGGCGTCACATGTGTGTGTATATACGCCCATAATATATATTATCTTTAACTGTGCATGCAATCTCTTGTATATAATGTATACCCTGCTCGTTATGTAACTGTATTTGTAACCATGTATTATTTGTCTTAACTCTGTGCTCAGGACATACTTGAAAACGAGAGGTAACTCTCACTGTATTACTTCCTGGTAAAATATTTTATAAATAAATAAATACTGCATACACAGACACTTAACCAATATACAAATAAATGGTTAAGGATTACCAAAAAATACACAAATAAAAACAGCACATCTCAATATCAAATCACATATCATCTCAAATTAAAAACAGCACATTGCATCTCAAATAAAAAACAGCACATTGCATCTCAAATAAAAAACAGCACATTGCATCTCAAATAAAAAACAGCACATACAGTAGCAAAAGAAAATAAATCTCATCTCCCAAGAAAACACAACACCTAGCCAAATAAATATATACCAAATGCCAATCAAACAATTGAATTGTACACTGTGTACATGATGCAATTAATCTGTGCATCATGTAACACTATGCCAAATAAATGTTCAAAATAAAAGAAACAATTACAAACAAGAAATAATGCCATCCAAACAATCACATAAAAACAAAGCAAGAACTAAGCAGGAAACAGTGTACCATTAATTAATCCAATCCAAAATCAATTACAATCAAATCCAAATCAATTACACATTACTTGTCTGTGTACACGTGTCTGTGCATGTTTGTGAACACATCTGTGCTTATATGTGTATACATGTATGTGTGCACGTGTGTACACATGTGTACACACGTCTGTTTGTGCGTGTCTGTGTACACGTGTCTGTGCGTGTCTTCGTCCACGTATCTGTGTACACGTGTCTGTTTCTGCCCCAGGCATTATCACAGCATGGACATCTTCACTCACTATGATCTCCTGACGCCCAATGGCACGAAGGTGGCAGAGGGACACAAGGCCTCGTTCTGCCTGGAGGACTCGGAGTGTCAAGAGAGTGAGTGACATCACCCAGTGACATCACATTGTAACACACCGCCCTGTGACAGAGCAACGACATCGCCCTGTGACATTGCTCTGTGACAGACCAGCGACATCGCCCTGTGAGAGAGCAGCGACATCGCCCAGTGACAGAGCAGCGACATCGCCCAGTGACAGAGCAGCGACATCGCCCAGTGACAGAGCAGCGACATCGCCCAGTGACAGAGCAGCGACATCGCCCAGTGACAGAGCAGCGACATCGCCCAGTGACAGAGCAGCGACATCGCCCTGTGACATCGCCCCGTGACAGAGCAGTGACATCGCCCTGTTACAGAGCAGTGACAACGCCCCGTTACAGAGCAGTGACATGGCCCGGTGACAGAGCAGTGACATCGCCCAGTGACAGAGCAGCGACATCGCCCTGTGACATCGCCCCGTGACAGAGCAGTGACATCGCCCTGTTACAGAGCAGTGACAACGCCCCGTTACAGAGCAGTGACATGGCCCGGTGACAGAGCAGGGACATTGCCCGGTGACTGAGCAGTGACATCGCCCGGTGACAGAGCAGTGACATTGTCCTGTGACATCGTCCTGTGACAAAGCAGCGACATCACCCTGTGACAAAGCAGCGACATCACCCTGTGACAGAGCAGCGACATCACCCTGTGACAGAGCAGCGACATCACCCTGTGACAGAGCAGCGACATCACCCTGTGACAGAGCAGTGACATCGCCCTGTGACAGAGCAGCGACATCGCCCTGTGACAGAGCAGCGACATCGCCCTGTGACAGACCAGCGACATCGCCCGGTGACAGACCAGCGACATCGCCCTGTGACAGACTGTAGACGGACGTTCACAGAGGTACACAATTGGAGTCGTTATAATGTGAAATTATAATAGGCTTTATTGTGCCTTTTCCTTTTCATCAGGAAATTATCCAAACACAGGGGGGGGGGGAACAAAGCTTCTATCCACCTGGGAGTATTTCTAGTGAAATCCTATGCAATTAATTCACATCTCCATTAGTTAAGCCTGTCTCCCATCCCCAAACACATAGCATGCAATAAGCAGATATAAGCAGTCTTTTAAGAATGAAAGTCTTATCTGTTCCTTGTGGTGTGGAGGGAAAATCTTCACTGTCCCTGCTTCAGCTCCCTTGTCTCCAGGGTTGGTCAGCATACAGGTTTAGAAGTTTTCCCTGTGTCTTGTAAGCAGCTCTGCTGTTTCTTCTGGCAGGGCTCAAGACTGTTGTGAGAGTCAAAGACAATCTCTGCTCTCTCTCCCAAGTTCAGCTCTCAGTCACAGCTAAGGAGTTCTCACTTCCTGTTTCAAAAGACAGGCTTTCTAAGCCATCTAATCAGGCAGGTGGTGTTTTGTTAATTGACTACCAGCAGTTAACCACCACACTGCTAGATTAAAGGCACATTACCTGAACAGGGATAAGTCCCCTGTTACACAGACCAGCGACATCGCCCTGTGACAGACCAGCGACATCGCCCTGCGGCACGTTCAGCGTCACTCCTTGTGAAGTTAGAACTGCGGTGTGTTTTGTTAGCATGTCTCGCGTCACGCCCAGATCACAGCAATTAACACGCGTTAGTAACGCTCAGTGCTAGCATACAGTACTTCCCCCAGCCAACATACTCTTTTTACTGAGTAATAACACACACACATGTATGTAAACACCTACCAGGATGCATAGTTTCTCCTGAATAATAATCTAGTCCCCTCTCTCTTGAGTAATAATACTTTCCCTGCCCTTCTCTCCCTGAGTATTAATAATACTCATAATGCTCTCTCCTTGCAGTGGTCAGTAAGAGGTATGAATGTGCTAATTTCGGAGAGCAGGGGATCACCGTGGGATGCTGGGATCTGTATCGTCACGATATCGACTGTCAGTGGATCGATATAACGGACATAAAACCCGGGAACTACATCCTGCAGGTAAGCGGGGCACAGCAACACGGGTATACAGCCACCTGTCATGTGAGCAACACGGGTATACAGCCACCTGTCATGTGAGCAACACGGGTATACAGCCACCTGTCATGTGAGCAACATGGGTATACAGCCACCTGTCATGTGAGCAACACGGGTATACAGCCACCTGTCATGTGAGCAACACGGGTATACAGTCACCTGTCATGTGAGCAACATGGGTATACAGCCACCTGTCATGTGAGCAACACGGGTATACAGCCACCTGTCATGTGAGGGACACGGGTATACAGCCACCTGTCATGTAAGGGACACGGGTATACAGCCACCTGTCAGGTGAGCAACACGGGTATACAGCCACCTGTCATGTGAGCAACACGGGTATACAGCCACCTGTCATGTGAGGGACACGGGTATACAGCCCCCTGTCATGTGAGGGACACAGGTATACAGCCACCTGTCATGTGAACAACACAGGTATACAGCCACCTGTCATGTGAGGGACAAAGGTATACAGCCACCTGTCATGTGAGCAACACGGGTATACAGCCACCTGTCATGTGAGCAACACGGGTATACAGCCCCTTGTCATGTGAGCAACACGGGTATACAGCCACCTGTCATGTGAGGGACACGGGTATACAGCCACCTGTCATGTGAGCAACACGGGTATACAGCCACCTGTCATGTGAGGGACAAAGGTATACAGCCACCTGTCATGTGAGCAACACGGGTATACAGCCACCTGTCATGTGAGCAACACGGGTATACAGCCATCTGTCATGTGAGCAACACGGGTATACAGCCACCTGTCATGTGAGCAACACGGGTATCCAGCCACCTGTCATGTGAACAACACGGGTATACAGCCACCTGTCATGTGAGCAACACGGGTATACAGCTACCTGTCATGTGAGGGACACAGGTATACAGCCACCTGTCATGTGAGGGACACAGGTATACAGCCACCTGTCATGTGAGCAACACGGGTATACAGCCACCTGTCATGTGAGGGACACAGGTATACAGCCACCTGTCATGTGAGCAACATGGGTATACAGCCACCTGTCATGTGAGCAACACGGGTATACAGCCACCTGTCATGTGAGCAACACGGGTATACAGCCACCTGTCATGTGAGCAACACGGGTATACAGCCACCTGTCATGTGAGCAACACGGGTATACAGCCACCTGTCATGTGAGCAACACGGGTATACAGCCACCTGTCATGTGAGAAACACGGGTATAGAGCCACCTGTAATGTGAGGGACACGGGTATACAGCCACCTGTCATGTGAGCAACACGGGTATACAGCTACCTGTCATGTGAGGGACAAAGGTATACAGCCACCTGTCATGTGAGCAACACGGGTATACAGCCACCTGTCATGTGAGGGACAAAGGTATACAGCCACCTGTCATGTGAGCGACACGGGTATACAGCCACCTGTCATGTGAGCAACACGGGTATAGAGCCACCTGTAATGTGAGGGACACGGGTATACAGCCACCTGTCATGTGAGCAACACGGGTATACAGCCACCTGTCATGTGAGCAACACGGGTATACAGCCACCTGTCATGTGAGGGACACGGGTATACAGCCATCTGTCATGTGAGCAACATGGGTATACAGCTACCTGTCATGTGAGGGACACAGGTATACAGTCACCTGTCATGTGAGCAACACGGGTATACAGCCACCTGTCATGTGAGGGACACGGGTATACAGCCACCTGTCATGTGAGGGACACGGGTATACAGCCACCTGTCATGTGAGGGACAAAGGTATACAGCCACCTGTCATGTGAGCAACACGGGTATACAGCCACCTGTCATGTGAGCAACACGGGTATACAGCCACCTGTCATGTGAGGGACAAAGGTATACAGCCACCTGTCATGTGAGCAACATGGGTATACAGCCACCTGTCATGTGAGGGACACGGGTATACAGCCACCTGTCATGTGAAGGACACAGGTATACAGTCACCTGTCATGTGAAGGACACAGGTATACAGTCACCTGTCATGTGAGCAACACGGGTATACAGCTACCTGTCATGTAAGGGGCACGGGTATACAGCCACCTGTCATGTGAGTGTAACGGGTATTCCCCCCCCCCCCCCCATCGCAGATCTGATGTGGGTGCAAGGAACATACATACTATACTATAGTGTTACTATAGGTGTGGTGCATTACCTGTTGGCTCGCAGGAGGGCTGAGCTTCCGCCACGGGGAACCTGGGGCAATATTAATACTAGGGGTACTCACTTACAACGATGCAGTGCCTCCACCTGCGATGGCTCCCACCAGAGGGGGAGTGGTTCCTCGCAGGACAATCACTAATAACCAATACTCACACATAGTGATATATAATAACTGATATCATTTACTTAGGAACATAAAATAACACATAACATGACAGGTGTCCCTCTCACGAGGAGACACTAACTGCGACGTCTCGCAGGACGCTTCCCCAACACCAGGTGATCCCACCCAGTGTCCAAAGAACCCCACCCAATGTCCCGCACTCTTGCAGAGAGAGTCAATGGGTGACTGCGCAGTCACTATTTATACTAAGGGCCCGTTGGTGCACTTGTGTATCAGATAGTACCTGCCAAGCACTCCCGCGCTCGGATCTCCAACTGGCTTCACAAAGGAACAGTCGTAGGATGACGTCATCTGATCCCCAACCGGACTCCTAACCTCTTAGCAGGAACCGCAGTGTCCGCTGTGTCCCTATCTAATCTACCCTACTGTGACAGGATCCCTAACATAGGACCTGTCCCTACAGCACTAAGTGACACGCGCTATACTATAGGCCGTCCCTACAGCACAGCAACCTGTAATGGCTTTGGGGGAAACTCCTAGGGGCCTATAGGGGTAGCCAATCTTATGCAGGGGTCCTTGACCCCCTGCACCCGCACTACCTCCTCCCGAACTACCCAAGTCCCCTCAGCCTCACTTCTACCTAACGGGTCCCAGCTCCTACAGCAGCAAGCTGTAGCTCACTGGGTGCTGGCAGCCAAGGTGCTGCGCAACAAGGTGCCTGCCTGTCAGACCTCACAGCACTGACAGCCGTGACTCTGACAAGGCAGCACTACACTAAGGGCAGCGTCCCTATCTTGGGCCTCCCTCAGCACTTACCCACTAACCTAGTGGGGAGTTGGGGCCTACCTGGGGTGTGGGTACCTATCTGGGTGCAGGAGCTGCACTCGCTCCCCGCACACTTCCTCTCTCACAGCTCCCTGACTCCAACTGACAAACCTGAGTGACAGGGTCCCTTAACCTAGGGCAGTCCCTGGCAACACTCACTACATTGGGGTACTTAGCTACCTCGGGCCCTGGGGGTGCTGGCCTAGTACAGGGAGTCCCTGACTCCTGTACCCTACCTCCTTCCCTGGGCTGCTCCGGTCTCTGACTGCCTAGCGTGGGCTCAGCGCGCGAATTGTATCCACTTGCCTCTGCAGACTTCCTAAGCCCTATTGGCTCCCTGGTACCACGTGGGGCACGCAAAGGCTCATGGGGCACGTAGTCCCAGCTTAGTGCCTCCCCTAATAGGCTAGGGCTTCGCGGGCTTTTTCCTCCCTCTCCTGCGCAAGCTCTCTGCGGCTGCCTCAATCTTCCCTTGCCTAACCTTGCCCTCGCGCGACTTCGCTCTGACTCTGGGGCTCTACCTGCGCATGCGCGACCACTGCGCATGCGCGAGCTAAGGGGCAATGGCGGCGCCCTCTCCACCCGGCTCCGAGAGCGCCGGGATCCCCGTGACGTGCGTGCGGCCTTGGCAACCGGCCGCACGCGTCCCCGGCAACCCCCGAGCCGGGACCTGACCGCCCTCACCTCCCGTAGCGCCCGACGGGGCCGCCATTGGACTCGGCGGCACCCGCGATCGGCAGAGAGGTGAGGGGGTTTCTGGCACTCCGGGGAGACATGGATACACACTCCCCCTGGTGAAAAATCCAACGCCCTCGCTTGGAGAACGACATAATCATGCACAAACATTATATCATAAAAATGCAGTACATAGAATATACAACACATCACATGAGC
Source organism: Ascaphus truei (assembly GCF_040206685.1). Classification (NCBI taxonomy): domain Eukaryota; kingdom Metazoa; phylum Chordata; class Amphibia; order Anura; family Ascaphidae; genus Ascaphus; species Ascaphus truei. The sequence continues at coordinate 552,680,382 of NC_134483.1, forward strand.
TTGGTATGGCTTGGCATCCCACACAACACCCACAATACCACCCGAGGCTAGCTGAGACCATTTGTGGGGTGCCCCTAACTGATCAGGTGGGGGTACCTCACTTTTGCGTCCGTGAGCCTCCCCCGAAAACTCTCTCGGAGAGCACACTCTGGGATGACAGTCACCGGTTCTTCACTTCTTCCTCCCCCTGGTGGAAGGAATAGCACAGTGTCTTTTAACCAGGCCTTTACCCGGCCATCCGCGGCATGGATGCGGTAGACCAGGAGGCCAGGACCTTTCCCGCGGTCCACTACATGGTGAATGGAGCGTTCCTTTTTGGGCTCCAAGGAGAAATTTTTCACTAAATCCTTCTCTACACAGTCCTTGTCCCTACGTACTGGCGAGGCTTCCACTGGGAAACGAGAATTGGGCCATGTCTCTTTCGGCAAAGTCTCTATTTCACCTGGCAAGGGGTAAAGGGTAGATACCTTACCACTGCGGTGATTCATGGTGGCCAACAGGTCCTCGGGGACGCTGTCAGTTCCCACCTCAGCTGTCTTGGGACCTGCCCACAACACTTCTGGGACAGTCCACTCACTGACTCGAAACTCGGGAGCGTTGGATCCCAGTCCTGGGACCATTTGGGTCGGAGCGCACGGGCTCATACTCCGTTCAGGAGCCGTAACTCTGGCCTTTTTCACGGCCACCTCCATCGGAGCCTGTGGGGAGCAAGGGGGTTCCTTACCACTCTGCTGGCTTGCGATGGGTTTATCTTCATCTGGAACGATAGGCGGTGGGTACTGGTCCACTCGCACGAAGGGACAGCTATCTTCTAGGGGGACACCTCCGCCAGGACGCGATGTCGAGTGGAGCCATTCGCCCGGGTGTCCAGACTTAAGAAGCTATCGTGCTCCGCGGTCACCTGGAGGCTAACACACAACACCCCTGGGGCAGTCAACTCACCCTTGTCTTCGTTAGGTACTGGTCCCAAGCCTAGGACCGAAGGTACCATTGGATTAGGCCGGACTGGCCGTTGTAAGGCACACGGGCCCACAGCAGGGTCCGCAACATCTGGATACACCTCCTCTACGGCACACGGGCCCACAGCAGGCTCTGTATCCGCCGAGATAGTTGGCTCGATGACTTCACTAGAGTGGTCCGCTGGCAGGCGCATCACAACGAGTGATTGGTCGCTGGACTCATTACAAGAAGGTGGGGGTTTATACACCTTACCCTGTGATTCCTCCGTCTCCTCTGTATCACCGCTGGGGTGGTTTGCCGGTAGGCACACCGCCACCGATGGGACTTCAACCTCTTCCCTTGAGGATATCACGATAGGATCCTCCGCCCAGGAGTCACCGGGGTCTTCTGCGATACAGCCAGTGGATATTGGTACGAAGCTGGCATGCTCTGGTACCTCCACTGTGGTCGCGCTCTTCTCCTCCATTGGTTCGCTCGGCTCCATAGCTGGCTGGACTGGGTTCTGTGGTTCCGGCTCGGGAATCAGGTCTATAAGGTCCACAGGGACACACGGTCCCTCCGAAATTTCTATGAGAGGGGTAGATGGGTTAGCTATACTGACCGGCTCCTCGTCCTCTGTTGGTTCGGCAGGCTGGGGTACAATAGGCTTCAATAGCCACATACCGCAGCATTCACAGTGGGACCACCATGTCAATGTCTCTCTAGAACAGCCGCACGTGGGGCTAAAACACTGTATGCCCATTCCTTCTTCCACCTCGATGGTCCGGAAGTCGAGGGGTAACCGAGCCACGTTGGCTCCCTGAGCGTGGGCTTCTTGCAGGCAGGAGCACATGAAGAGAAGAGAATCTACTCCGGACGCGCGCCAGGCCACATACACACTAGGGTGTATCCCCTGACAGTCTAGCTCGTCTTCAGAGGAAGGATAATCCGTTTCTGCATCAGTGTCTTTCTCCCCTACTGTACCTCTGATGGTTCGGTAGACTGCGGCCACTCGGGGCGAAGGAACTGTACCCCGCAGTCACTACACCGGGGTCCCAAGGTCCATTCACAACCGGGGAAATCACAGTCGGGACACGGGCATTTAAGACAAAGCTTCCCTTCCACTTTTATCGATACAACCCCGGTTGGTAAAGCAAGGGGATGCAATTCAGCGCCAGCAGGCATACCCAATTCATCTTGGAAGCAAGGACACACCAAAGCGATCGTATTCATTCCTTTTAGTCGCCACTCGCCATACCACGGAGGGTGTGGTATACTGCACCCGTTACTTCCCATAGGGTGAACAATTATGGCTGATAGCTGTTCAAGGCGTCCTCTCCCCCTGGTGGATTCTAGAGGAGGGGCACTTTCTATCAACGAGCAAGCCGGGCTCTGCACTGTGCCACTCACTTGGCGGGGGTGGGGCTTAGGTTTTCCCGCCATTCCCGGACGGTTTTCTGCAAAGTCATTCTGTGCTTTAAGCGCGGCACCATGTGCATGTTGCCAACTTGGAGAAAGCTGCCATGGCACGGGGTCAGCGTATACTAAAGGGTAGCCCTCGGGGGCACCCAGGCATGAACAATACGGACGGTGCCTCTGCCAGGCATATATCCGTAAAGGGGATTGCCACAAAAAGTATGGTTTTCCAGGTGGACGTGGGATCTTGTTCTTCAGCTACGTCACATGCGTACAGCCACCCGGGGATTTTACGCATATGCTTACAGACTTCTATATCTGATAGATGTGCGGGAAGGACTCCTACGGCCACCACACGGCGGGGGCTAAAATCTTGCCTCAAAGCCCAGGCAAGGACCTCGCGTCCGGACTTCACAAACATGGTGGACAAAAAAATAGGAATTGGACAATTTGGAAAAAAATGAAACAGGGCACCCCAGGTCTATCTCAGCAGCGCCTCCAAATGTAACGGGTATCCCCACCCCCCCCCCCCCCAATCGCAGATCTGATGTGGGTGCAAGGAACATACAGTGTTACTATAGGTGTGGTGCATTACCTGTTGGCTCGCAGGAGGGCTGAGCTTCCGCCACGGGGAACCTGGGGCAATATTAATACTAGGGGTACTCACTTACAACGATGCAGCGCCTCCACCTGCGATGGCTCCCACCAGAGGGGGAGTGGTTCCTCGCAGGACAATCACTAATAACCAATACTCACACACAGTGATATATAATAACTGATACCATTTACTTAGGAACATAAAATAACACATAACATGACAGGTGTCCCTCTCACGAGGAGACACTAACTGCGACGTCTCGCAGGACGCTTCCCCAACACCAGGTGATCCCACCCAGTGTCCAAAGAACCCCACCCAATGTCCCGCACTCTTGCAGGGAGAGTCAATGGGTGACTGCGCAGTCACTATTTATACTAAGGGCCCGTTGGTGCACTTGTGTATGAGATAGTACCTGCCAAGCACTCCCGTGCTCGGATCTCCAACTGGCTTCACAAAGGATCAGTCGTAGGATGACGTCATCTGATCCCCAACCGGACTCCTAACCTCTTAGCAGGAACCGCAGTGTCCGCTGTGTCCGCTCCGAGAGCGCCGGGATCCCCATGACGCGCGTGCGGCCTTGGCAACCGGCCGCACGCGTCCCCGGCAACCCCCGAGCCGGGACCTGACCACCCTCACCTCCCGTAGCGCCCGACGGGGCCGCCATTGGACTCGGCGGCACCCGCGATCGGGAGAGAGGTGAGGGGGTTGCTGGCACTCCGGGGAGACCTGGCTACATGAGGGACACAGGTATACAGTCACCTGTCATGTGAGGGACACAGGTATACAGTCACCTGTCATGTGAGGGGCACAGGTATACAGCCACCTGTCATGTGAGCAACACGGGTATACAGCCACCTGTCATGTGAGCAACACGGGTATACAGCCCCCTGTCATGTGAGCAACACGAGTATACAGCCACCTGTCATGTGAGCAACACGGGTATACAGCCACCTGTCATGTGAGCAACACGGGTATACAGCCACCTGTCATGTGAGCAACACGGGTATACAGCCACCTGTCATGTGAGGGACACAGGTATACAGCCCCCTGTCATATGAGGGACACAGGTATACAGTCACCTGTCATGTGAGCAACACGGGTATACAGCCACCTGTCATGTGAGCGACACGGGTATACAGCCACCTGTCATGTGAGGGACACAGTTATACAGCCACCTGTCATGTGAGCAACACAGGTATACAGCCACCTGTCATGTGAGGGACACATGTATACAGCCACCTGTCATGTGAGCAACACGGGTATACAGCCACCTGTCATGTGAGCGACACGGGTATACAGCCACCTGTCATGTGAGGGACACAGTTATACAGCCACCTGTCATGTGAGCAACACAGGTATACAGCCACCTGTCATGTGAGGGACACATGTATACAGCCACCTGTCATGTGAGCAACACGGGTATACAGCCACCTGTCATGTGAGGGACACAGGTATACAGCCACCTGTCATGTGAGGGACACAGGTATACAGTCACCTGTCATGTGAGGGACACAGGTATACAGCCACCTGTCATGTGAGCAACACGGGTATACAGCCACCTGTCATGTGAGCAACACGGGTATACAGCCAACTGTCATGTGAGCAACATGGGTATACAGCCACCTGTCATGTGAGCAACACGGGTATACAGCCACCTGTCATGTGAGCAACACGGGTATACAGCCACCTGTCATGTGAGCAACATGGGTATACAGCCACCTGTCATGTGAGCAACATGGGTATACAGCCCCCTGTCATGTGAGGGACACTCCTGATTAAAGAAGCATACAAATAGCACTGTGTGTCTCCCCTACAATCTATCCTAAACGCTGCTGCCAGAGACACGCTGCTCTTTCCTAAATCTGTCTCCCCTCCTGAAATCCCTCTCCTGGCTTCCGATCAAATCCCGCATCTCACACTCCATTCTTCTCCTCACTTTTAAAGCTTTACACTCTTCTGCCCCTCCTTACATCTCAGCCCTAATTTCTCGTTATGCACCATCCCGACTCTTGCGTTCTTCTCAAGGATGCCTTCTTTCTACCCCCTTTGTCTCTAAAGCCCTCTCCCACCTTAAACCTTCCTCACTGACTGCCCCACACCTCTGGAATGCCCTTCCCCTCAGTACCCGACTAGCACCCTCTCTACCCACCTTTAAGACCCACCTTAAGACACACTTGCTTAAAGAAGCATATGAATAGCACTGTGGATATTCTGAACACATGATACATAAAGCTTGGCCCCCTGCAGACGCACTTACTAGAATTCCCTCTTACTGTCTCTGTATGTTCCCCTACCTACCAATTAGACTGTAAGCTCCTCGGGGCAGGGACTCCTCTTCCTTAATGTCTAAAGCACTTATTCCCATGACTTGTTATTTATATTATCTGTTATTTATATGATTGTCCCGTGTATTACTACTGTGAAGCGCTATGTACATTAATGGCGCTATATAAATAAACACATACATAGATACATGCCTCCTCTACAAATCAGGGACATCAGTGTGACAATGCTTGTCCTGGAACAGGACTGTCTATTCCTGTCCCCCCTTTGCAGCTCTGACTGCCAGCATCCTCTGTTTGGATATCGGCTTTCCCTGCAGCTGTAACTCCCAGTGTATGTGGAACTGATACATGTAAGTTACATTCCCCTCTCCAGACTGTCAATAGCTGGTTGCCTTGACAACCTCTTTAATCCCCCTAGCTAAGTGGATTTTCCCTTACTCCCCTGTCTGTGTTCACAGTTGGGACAGTCCAGTCACTTTTCCTGTGTGACAGTAATATCTCACTTCCTTTTCCATCCAAGCAGGCTGAGTGAGCACTTCTTCTGCTATTTACTCCCTTGCAAAGCTATTCGTTTGAGCTTCCCTTCATACAAAAGCCCCTTCACTTAGAGAAGCTCTCTCTCACCACTCGACAACACCTACAAGTACCCTTTAATTTGCTGTGACTTTCCCAATAAGTTAAGAACATACTAAAGGACTTGTTGTGCTTTCACAGAGGGACGAGTTCAGTTGTCTGGCTTCATTTATATCCTGCATATAACCCTGAGGCTGCAGAATAATGCTCGTCTCCGATCAGGAGGCCGACCCGCAGGGCTGAGGGAGGGGTGCCAATTAACCGACCAGAGCTCAGGGACAGAGTCCTGTAAGAGTATCCGTGTTCGGTAAGCAGGCAGGGGTCAGGGCTGGCGGCAGAGATGCAAAATCCAGGACCATGCATTTGCAGATTTCCACTCCCTTCCTCTCTGTACTAGGGAGATTCCGTTAGCAGTAGTGGATATTGATGGAAGACCTCTGATACCCGAGACCATCACCCTCGAGACTAATCCTTTGCTGGTTAGGGCACTTCACAAAGAGACACTTTAATTCTATGTAATGTGCTCTGTCTCGACTCCAGTGGTCCTAGGACTTCCCTAGTTTCGGCACCACAACCCTAAGATCGATTGGGCGAACAATCAAGTGACAACCTGGGGACAACATTGCCATGGATCCTGTCTTCCGGTGTCTTGCACCATCTCCGACGATTATGATGTTGGAAATGGGGAACTTCTGGCTATGAAAATGGCCCTTGAAGAATGGGGACATTTTCTTGAGGGGACAACATCTCCGATTACAATCCTTACAGACCACAAGAACCTGGAATACATTGAAGGAGCAAAGAGACTCTTCTTCACTCGGTTCAACTTTGTGATCTAGTATCGTCCAGGAACCAAAAACATCAAAGCAGATGCTCTATCCCGACAACTCTTTCCTGATGGCTCCGAGGAGATAGTGCAGGGACCCATCATTCCACCTTCACAGATCATCTCTGCCGTATCTTCATCACTTCTGCAACAGATTTTGCAGGCTTAGGCAGAGGATCCTATGCCAACATCCACTCGTTCGTCCAAACTATTTGTCCCTCCCCAATTTCGAAGTGAGGTGATAACTCCAAGACAGCTGGTCACCCGGGGGTTAGGAAGACTTGCGATATCCTCGAAAGAATCTTTTGGTGGCCGGAGCTCCACAAGGACGTACAGGAGTTTGTGGCAGCCGGCATTATATGCGCTCAGACGAAGGTGCCAAGAACATTACCCTGTTGGTTGCTCCAGCCCCTACCCATTCCGACCCGCCTGTGGAGCCACTTATCCATGGGTTTTAACGTGGAACTGCCTCCCTCCAGGGTTATGACTACCATACTGGTAATAGTCTATCGCTTTACTTGTCAAGCTCATTTTGTTCCTCTCAGGAAACTACCTACAGCTTCGGAACTATCTGAAATCTTTATTAAGGAGATATTTCGCCTTCACGGCCTTCGCCTGACGGATATAGTCTGGGACCGCGGATCCCACTTCGTCTCATAATATTGGAATGCCTTCTTTCAAAGAATGGGAAGCACTCTTCATTTTTCTTATTCCTACCATCCCCAGTCCAATGGACTCATGGAAAGGGCCAATCAGTCCTTTGAACAATTCCTGCAATGTTTTGTTTCTGAGCTACAGGACCACTGGGTTGATCTGCTCCCGTGGGCTGAGTTTTCCTGCAATTCCATGAAGCACGATTCAACACTGGAATCACTCTTCTTCTGTGCCTACGGGTACTATCCCGCTGCCCTTCCTCCTTTCAGTCCCCTCTCCGGAGTTCCTGCAGTGGATGACAAAATCCAAGAACTCCAGTTACTCTGGAAGAAAATCAAGGCCAATCTGACCAAAGACGCTCTCCAGCAAAAAACCCAGCCGGATAAACGTCGACGACCACCACCTCCGTTTTAAGTGGGAGATCAGGTCTGGTGGCTACAAAAAATATCCGCTTGAAACTCCTTCCTCCAAACTCGGGGGCAAGTTTATTGGACCTTACAAAATCCTGAAACAGGTCAAGCCGGTTGGAAACTGGAAATTCTAGATAACTTAAGAATACCCCCAGTGGTCCATGTCATCTCCCTTCTCAAGCTGTTCGTCTAGAACACCTTCTCTCGTCCTATCCTGCTGCACCGTTCTTGGGTTAGGGGCAGTGAGAGATTGCTTGGTTGGTGGTAGGGGGGAACATTATGGTCAGGGTATGGGTTAGGGCCAGTGAGAGCTTGCTTGGTTGCTGGGTAGGTGTGGGAACATTATGGTCAGGTTATGGGTTAGGGGCAGTGAGAGATTGCTTGGTTGGTGGGTAGGGGTGGGAACATTATGGTCCGGTTATGGGTTAGGTGCAGTAAGAGCTTGCTTGGTTGGTGGGTAGGGGAGGGAACATTATGTTCAGGGTATGGGTTAGGTGCAGTGAGAGCTTGCTTGGTTGGTGGGTAGGTGTGGGAACATTATGGTCAGGGTATGGGTTAGGGGCAGTGAGAGTTTGCTTGGTTGGTGGGTAGGGGGGAACATTATGGTCAGGTTATGGGTTAGGTGCAGTGAGTGATTGCTTGGTTGGTGGGTAGGAGTGGGACATTATGGTCAGGGTATGGGTTAGGTGCAGTGACAGATTGCTTGGTTGGTGGGTAGGGGTGGGGACATTATGGTCAGGGTATGGGTTAGGGGCAGTGAGAGATTGCTTGGTTGGTGGGTAGGGGTGGGGACATTATGGTCAGGGTATGGGTAAGGGGCAGTGAGAGATTGCTTGGTTGGTGGTTAGGAGTGGGACATTATGGTCAGGTTATGGGTTAGGTGCAGTGGGAGATTGCTTGATTGGTGGGTAGGGGTGGGAACATTATGGTCAGGGTATGGGTTAGGGGCAGTGAGAGATTGCTTGGTTGTTGGGTAGGTGTGGGAACATTATGGTCAGGGTATGGGTTAGGTGCAGTGAGAGATTGCTTGGTTGGTGGGTAGGGGTGGGGACATTATGGTCAGGGTATGGGTTAGGGGCAGTGAGAGATTGCTTGGTTGGTGGGTAGGGGTGGGGACATTATGGTCAGGGTATGGGTAAGGGGCAGTGAGATATTGCTTGGTTGGTGGGTAGGAGTGGGACATTATGGTCAGGTTATGGGTTAGGTGCAGTGAGAGATTGCTTGGTTGGTGGGTAGGGGTGGGGACATTATGGTCAGGGTATGGGTTAGGGGCAGTGAGAGATTGCTTGGTTGGTGGGTAGGGGTGGGGACATTATGGTCAGGGTATGGGTAAGGGGCAGTGAGATATTGCTTGGTTGGTGGGTAGGAGTGGGACATTATGGTCAGGTTATGGGTTAGGTGCAGTGAGAGATTGCTTGGTTGGTGGGTAGGGGTGGGGAGATTATGGTCAGGGTATGGGTTAGGGGCAGTGAGAGATTGCTTGGTTGGTGGGTAGGGGTGGGGACATTATGGTCAGGGTATGGGTTAGGTGCAGTGAGAGATTGCTTGGTTGGTGGGTAGGGGTGGGGACATTATGGTCAGGGTAAGGGTTAGGGGCAGTGAGAGATTGCTTGGTTGTTGGGTAGGTGTGGGAACATTATGGTCAGGTTATGGGTTAGGGGCAGTGAGAGATTGCTTGGTTGGTGGGTAGGGGGGAACATTATGGTCAGGTTATGGGTTTGGTGCAGTGAGAGATTGCTTGGTTGGTGGGTAGGGGGGGAACATTATGGTCAGGGTATGGGTTAGGTGCAGTGAGAGATTGCTTGGGTGGTGGGTAGGGGGGGGAACATTATGGTCAGGGTATGGGTTAGGGGCAGTGAGAGATTGCTTGGTTGGTGGGTAGGGGTGGGGACATTATGGTCAGGGTATGGATTATGGGCAGTGAGAGCTTGCTTGGTTGGTGGGTAGGGGTGGGGACATTATGGGCAGGTTATGGGTTAGGTGCAGTGAGAGATTGCTTGGTTGGTGGTAGGGGGGGGACATTATGGTCAGGTTATGGGTTAGGGACAGTGAGAGATTGCTTGGTTGGTGGGTAGGGGTGGGGACATTATGGTCAGGGTATGGGTTAGGTGCAGTGAGAGCTTGCTTGGTTGGTGGGTAGGGGGGGACATTATGGTCAGGGTATGGGTTAGGTGCAGTGAGAGCTTGCTTTTTTGGTGGGTAGGGGTGGGGACATTATGGTCAGGGTATGGGTTAGGGGCAATGAGAGATTGCTTGGTTGGTGGGTAGGGGAGAACATTATGGTCAGGGTATGGGTTAGGGGCAGTGAGAGATTGCTTGGTTGTTGGGTAGGGGTGGGGACATTATGGTCAGAGTATGGGTTAGGGGCAGTGAGAGCTTGCTTGGTTGGTGGGTGGGGACATTATGGTCAGGTTATGGGTTAGGGGCAGTGAGAGATTGCTTGGTTGGTGGGTAGGGGAGAACATTATGGTCAGGGTATGGGTTAGGGGCAGTGAGAGATTGCTTGGTTGGTGGGTAGGGGAGAACATTATGGTCAGGGTATGGGTTAGGGGCAGTGAGAGATTGCTTGGTTGGTGGGTAGGGGGGGAACGTTATGGTCAGGGTATGGGTTAGGGGCAGTGAGAGATTGCTTGGTTGGTGGGTAGGGGGGGAACATTATGGTCAGGTTATGGGTTAGGGGCAGTGAGAGATTGCTTGGTTGGTGGGTAGGGGGGGAACATTATGGTCAGGGTATGGGTTAGGGGCAGTGAGAGATTGCTTGGTTGGTGGATAGGGGAGAACATTATGGTCAGGTTATGGGTTAGGGGCAGTGAGAGATTGCTTGGTTGGTGGGTAGGGGTGGGGACATTATGGTCAGGTTATGGGTTAGGGGCAGTGAGAGATTGCTTGGTTGGTGGATAGGGGAGAACATTATGGTCAGGTTATGGGTTAGGGGCAGTGAGAGATTGCTTGGTTGGTGGGTAGGGGTGGGGACATTATGGTCAGGTTATGGGTTAGGGGCAGTGAGAGATTGCTTGGTTGGTGGGTAGGGGTGGGGAAATTATGGTCAGAGTATGGGTTAGGGGCAGTGAGAGATTGCTTGGTTGGTGGGTAGGGGTGGGGACATTATGGTCAGGTTATGGGTTAGGGGCAGTGAGAGATTGCTTGGTTGGTGGATAGGGGAGAACATTATGGTCAGGTTATGGGTTAGGGGCAGTGAGAGATTGCTTGGTTGGTGGGTAGGGGAGGAACATTATGGGCAGGTTATGGGTTAGGGGCAGTGAGAGATTGCTTGGTTGGTGGGTAGGGGAGGAACATTATGGTCGGGTTATGGGTTAGGGGCAGTGAGAGCTTTCTTGGTTGGTGGGTAGGGGAGAACATTATGGTCAGGGTATGGGTTAGGTGCAGTGAGAGATTGCTTGGTTGGTGGGTAGGGGTGGGAACATTATGGTCAGGTTATGGGTTAGGGGCAGTGAGAGATTGCTTGGTTGGTGGGTAGGGGGGGAACATTATGGTCAGGGTATGGGTTAGGGGCAGTGAGATATTGCTTGGTTGGTGGGTAGGGGGGGAACATTATGGTCAGGGTATGGGTTAGGGGCAGTGAGAGATTGCTTGGTTGGTGGGTGGGGACATTATGGTCAGGTTATGGGTTGGGGGCAGTGAGAAATTGCTTGGTTGGTGGGTGGGGACATTATGGTCAGGTTATGAGTTAGGGGCAGTGAGAGATTGCTTGGTTGGTGGGTAGGGGGGGAACATTATGGTCAGGTTATGGGTTAGGGGCAGTGAGAGATTGCTTGGTTGGTGGGTAGGGGGGGAACATTATGGTCAGGGTATGGGTTAGGGGCAGTGAGAGATTGCTTGGTTGGTGGGTAGGGGTGGGGACATTATGGTCAGGGTATGGGTAAGGGGCAGTGAGATATTGCTTGGTTGGTGGGTAGGAGTGGGACATTATGGTCAGGTTATGGGTTAGGTGCAGTGAGAGATTGCTTGGTTGGTGGGTAGGGGTGGGGACATTATGGTCAGGGTATGGGTTAGGGGCAGTGAGAGATTGCTTGGTTGGTGGGTAGGGGTGGGGACATTATGGTCAGGGTATGGGTAAGGGGCAGTGAGATATTGCTTGGTTGGTGGGTAGGAGTGGGACATTATGGTCAGGTTATGGGTTAGGTGCAGTGAGAGATTGCTTGGTTGGTGGGTAGGGGTGGGGAGATTATGGTCAGGGTATGGGTTAGGGGCAGTGAGAGATTGCTTGGTTGGTGGGTAGGGGTGGGGACATTATGGTGAGGGTATGGGTTAGGTGCAGTGAGAGATTGCTTGGTTGGTGGGTAGGGGTGGGGACATTATGGTCAGGGTAAGGGTTAGGGGCAGTGAGAGATTGCTTGGTTGTTGGGTAGGTGTGGGAACATTATGGTCAGGTTATGGGTTAGGGGCAGTGAGAGATTGCTTGGTTGGTGGGTAGGGGGGAACATTATGGTCAGGTTATGGGTTTGGTGCAGTGAGAGATTGCTTGGTTGGTGGGTAGGGGGGGAACATTATGGTCAGGGTATGGGTTAGGTGCAGTGAGAGATTGCTTGGGTGGTGGGTAGGGGGGGGGACATTATGGTCAGGGTATGGGTTAGGGGCAGTGAGAGATTGCTTGGTTGGTGGGTAGGGGTGGGGACATTATGGTCAGGGTATGGATTATGGGCAGTGAGAGCTTGCTTGGTTGGTGGGTAGGGGTGGGGACATTATGGGCAGGTTATGGGTTAGGTGCAGTGAGAGATTGCTTGGTTGGTGGTAGGGGGGAACATTATGGTCAGGTTATGGGTTAGGGGCAGTGAGAGATTGCTTGGTTGGTGGGTAGGGGGGGGACATTATGGTCAGGTTATGGGTTAGGGGCAGTGAGAGATTGCTTGGTTGGTGGGTAGGGGTGGGGACATTATGGTCAGGGTATGGGTTAGGTGCAGTGAGAGCTTGCTTGGTAGTGGGTAGGGGGGGACATTATGGTCAGGGTATGGGTTAGGTGCAGTGAGAGCTTGCTTTTTTGGTGGGTAGGGGTGGGGACATTGTGGTCAGGGTATGGGTTAGGGGCAATGAGAGATTGCTTGGTTGGTGGGTAGGGGAGAACATTATGGTCAGGGTATGGGTTAGGGGCAGTGAGAGATTGCTTGGTTGGTGGGTAGGGGGGGAACATTATGGTCAGGGTATGGGTTAGGGGCAGTGAGAGATTGCTTGGTTGGTGGGTAGGGGAGGAACATTATGGTCAGGTTATGGGTTAGGGGCAGTGAGAGATTGCTTGGTTGGTGGGTAGGGGGGGAACATTATGGTCAGGGTATGGGTTAGGGGCAGTGAGAGATTGCTTGGTTGGTGGATAGGGGAGAACATTATGGTCAGGTTATGGGTTAGGGGCAGTGAGAGATTGCTTGGTTGGTGGGTAGGGGTGGGGACATTATGGTCAGGTTATGGGTTAGGGGCAGTGAGAGATTGCTTGGTTGGTGGATAGGGGAGAACATTATGGTCAGGTTATGGGTTAGGGGCAGTGAGAGATTGCTTGGTTGGTGGGTAGGGGTGGGGACATTATGGTCAGGTTATGGGTTAGGGGCAGTGAGAGATTGCTTGGTTGGTGGGTAGGGGTGGGGACATTATGGTCAGGGTATGGGTAAGGGGCAGTGAGATATTGCTTGGTTGGTGGGTAGGAGTGGGACATTATGGTCAGGTTATGGGTTAGGTGCAGTGAGAGATTGCTTGGTTGGTGGGTAGGGGTGGGGACATTATGGTCAGGGTATGGGTTAGGGGCAGTGAGAGATTGCTTGGTTGGTGGGTAGGGGTGGGGACATTATGGTCAGGGTATGGGTAAGGGGCAGTGAGATATTGCTTGGTTGGTGGGTAGGAGTGGGACATTATGGTCAGGTTATGGGTTAGGTGCAGTGAGAGATTGCTTGGTTGGTGGGTAGGGGTGGGGAGATTATGGTCAGGGTATGGGTTAGGGGCAGTGAGAGATTGCTTGGTTGGTGGGTAGGGGTGGGGACATTATGGTGAGGGTATGGGTTAGGTGCAGTGAGAGATTGCTTGGTTGGTGGGTAGGGGTGGGGACATTATGGTCAGGGTAAGGGTTAGGGGCAGTGAGAGATTGCTTGGTTGTTGGGTAGGTGTGGGAACATTATGGTCAGGTTATGGGTTAGGGGCAGTGAGAGATTGCTTGGTTGGTGGGTAGGGGGGAACATTATGGTCAGGTTATGGGTTTGGTGCAGTGAGAGATTGCTTGGTTGGTGGGTAGGGGGGGAACATTATGGTCAGGGTATGGGTTAGGTGCAGTGAGAGATTGCTTGGGTGGTGGGTAGGGGGGGGAACATTATGGTCAGGGTATGGGTTAGGGGCAGTGAGAGATTGCTTGGTTGGTGGGTAGGGGTGGGGACATTATGGTCAGGGTATGGATTATGGGCAGTGAGAGCTTGCTTGGTTGGTGGGTAGGGGTGGGGACATTATGGGCAGGTTATGGGTTAGGTGCAGTGAGAGATTGCTTGGTTGGTGGTAGGGGGGGGACATTATGGTCAGGTTATGGGTTAGGGGCAGTGAGAGATTGCTTGGTTGGTGGGTAGGGGTGGGGACATTATGGTCAGGGTATGGGTTAGGTGCAGTGAGAGCTTGCTTGGTTGGTGGGTAGGGGGGGACATTATGGTCAGGGTATGGGTTAGGTGCAGTGAGAGCTTGCTTTTTTGGTGGGTAGGGGTGGGGACATTATGGTCAGGGTATGGGTTAGGGGCAATGAGAGATTGCTTGGTTGGTGGGTAGGGGAGAACATTATGGTCAGGGTATGGGTTAGGGGCAGTGAGAGATTGCTTGGTTGTTGGGTAGGGGTGGGGACATTATGGTCAGAGTATGGGTTAGGGGCAGTGAGAGCTTGCTTGGTTGGTGGGTGGGGACATTATGGTCAGGTTATGGGTTAGGGGCAGTGAGAGATTGCTTGGTTGGTGGGTAGGGGAGAACATTATGGTCAGGGTATGGGTTAGGGGCAGTGAGAGATTGCTTGGTTGGTGGGTAGGGGAGAACATTATGGTCAGGGTATGGGTTAGGGGCAGTGAGAGATTGCTTGGTTGGTGGGTAGGGGGGGAACATTATGGTCAGGGTATGGGTTAGGGGCAGTGAGAGATTGCTTGGTTGGTGGGTAGGGGGGGAACATTATGGTCAGGTTATGGGTTAGGGGCAGTGAGAGATTGCTTGGTTGGTGGGTAGGGGGGGAACATTATGGTCAGGGTATGGGTTAGGGGCAGTGAGAGATTGCTTGGTTGGTGGATAGGGGAGAACATTATGGTCAGGTTATGGGTTAGGGGCAGTGAGAGATTGCTTGGTTGGTGGGTAGGGGTGGGGACATTATGGTCAGGTTATGGGTTAGGGGCAGTGAGAGATTGCTTGGTTGGTGGATAGGGGAGAACATTATGGTCAGGTTATGGGTTAGGGGCAGTGAGAGATTGCTTGGTTGGTGGGTAGGGGTGGGGACATTATGGTCAGGTTATGGGTTAGGGGCAGTGAGAGATTGCTTGGTTGGTGGGTAGGGGTGGGGAAATTATGGTCAGAGTATGGGTTAGGGGCAGTGAGAGATTGCTTGGTTGGTGGGTAGGGGTGGGGACATTATGGTCAGGTTATGGGTTAGGGGCAGTGAGAGATTGCTTGGTTGGTGGATAGGGGAGAACATTATGGTCAGGTTATGGGTTAGGGGCAGTGAGAGATTGCTTGGTTGGTGGGTAGGGGAGGAACATTATGGGCAGGTTATGGGTTAGGGGCAGTGAGAGATTGCTTGGTTGGTGGGTAGGGGAGGAACATTATGGTCGGGTTATGGGTTAGGGGCAGTGAGAGCTTTCTTGGTTGGTGGGTAGGGGAGAACATTATGGTCAGGGTATGGGTTAGGTGCAGTGAGAGATTGCTTGGTTGGTGGGTAGGGGGGGAACATTATGGTCAGGGTATGGGTTAGGGGCAGTGAGAGATTGCTTGGTTGGTGGGTAGGGGGGGAACATTATGGTCAGGGTATGGGTTAGGGGCAGTGAGAGATTGCTTGGTTGGTGGGTGGGGACATTATGGTCAGGTTATGGGTTGGGGGCAGTGAGAGATTGCTTGGTTGGTGGGTGGGGACATTATGGTCAGGTTATGGGTTAGGGGCAGTGAGAGATTGCTTGGTTGGTGGGTAGGGGGGGAACATTATGGTCAGGTTATGGGTTAGGGGCAGTGAGAGATTGCTTGGTTGGTGGGTAGGGGGGGAACATTATGGTCAGGGTATGGGTTAGGGGCAGTTAGAGATTGCTTGGTTGGTGGGTAGGGGTGGGGACATTATGGTCAGGGTATGGGTAAGGGGCAGTGAGATATTGCTTGGTTGGTGGGTAGGAGTGGGACATTATGGTCAGGTTATGGGTTAGGTGCAGTGAGAGATTGCTTGGTTGGTGGGTAGGGGTGGGGACATTATGGTCAGGGTATGGGTTAGGGGCAGTGAGAGATTGCTTGGTTGGTGGGTAGGGGTGGGGACATTATGGTCAGGGTATGGGTAAGGGGCAGTGAGATATTGCTTGGTTGGTGGGTAGGAGTGGGACATTATGGTCAGGTTATGGGTTAGGTGCAGTGAGAGATTGCTTGGTTGGTGGGTAGGGGTGGGGAGATTATGGTCAGGGTATGGGTTAGGGGCAGTGAGAGATTGCTTGGTTGGTGGGTAGGGGTGGGGACATTATGGTGAGGGTATGGGTTAGGTGCAGTGAGAGATTGCTTGGTTGGTGGGTAGGGGTGGGGACATTATGGTCAGGGTAAGGGTTAGGGGCAGTGAGAGATTGCTTGGTTGTTGGGTAGGTGTGGGAACATTATGGTCAGGTTATGGGTTAGGGGCAGTGAGAGATTGCTTGGTTGGTGGGTAGGGGGGAACATTATGGTCAGGTTATGGGTTTGGTGCAGTGAGAGATTGCTTGGTTGGTGGGTAGGGGGGGAACATTATGGTCAGGGTATGGGTTAGGTGCAGTGAGAGATTGCTTGGGTGGTGGGTAGGGGGGGGAACATTATGGTCAGGGTATGGGTTAGGGGCAGTGAGAGATTGCTTGGTTGGTGGGTAGGGGTGGGGACATTATGGTCAGGGTATGGATTATGGGCAGTGAGAGCTTGCTTGGTTGGTGGGTAGGGGTGGGGACATTATGGGCAGGTTATGGGTTAGGTGCAGTGAGAGATTGCTTGGTTGGTGGTAGGGGGGGACATTATGGTCAGGTTATGGGTTAGGGGCAGTGAGAGATTGCTTGGTTGGTGGGTAGGGGTGGGG
Organism: Ascaphus truei; assembly: GCF_040206685.1. Lineage (NCBI taxonomy): Eukaryota > Metazoa > Chordata > Amphibia > Anura > Ascaphidae > Ascaphus > Ascaphus truei. The sequence continues at coordinate 552,697,324 of NC_134483.1, forward strand.
ACATTATGGTCAGGGTATGGGTTAGGTGCAGTGAGAGCTTGCTTGGTTGGTGGGTAGGGGGGGACATTATGGTCAGGGTATGGGTTAGGTGCAGTGAGAGCTTGCTTTTTTGGTGGGTAGGGGTGGGGACATTGTGGTCAGGGTATGGGTTAGGGGCAATGAGAGATTGCTTGGTTGGTGGGTAGGGGAGAACATTATGGTCAGGGTATGGGTTAGGGGCAGTGAGAGATTGCTTGGTTGGTGGGTAGGGGGGGAACATTATGGTCAGGGTATGGGTTAGGGGCAGTGAGAGATTGCTTGGTTGGTGGGTAGGGGAGGAACATTATGGTCAGGTTATGGGTTAGGGGCAGTGAGAGATTGCTTGGTTGGTGGGTAGGGGGGGAACATTATGGTCAGGGTATGGGTTAGGGGCAGTGAGAGATTGCTTGGTTGGTGGATAGGGGAGAACATTATGGTCAGGTTATGGGTTAGGGGCAGTGAGAGATTGCTTGGTTGGTGGGTAGGTGTGGGGACATTATGGTCAGGTTATGGGTTAGGGGCAGTGAGAGATTGCTTGGTTGGTGGATAGGGGAGAACATTATGGTCAGGTTATGGGTTAGGGGCAGTGAGAGATTGCTTGGTTGGTGGGTAGGGGTGGGGACATTATGGTCAGGTTATGGGTTAGGGGCAGTGAGAGATTGCTTGGTTGGTGGGTAGGGGTGGGGACATTATGGTCAGGGTATGGGTAAGGGGCAGTGAGATATTGCTTGGTTGGTGGGTAGGAGTGGGACATTATGGTCAGGTTATGGGTTAGGTGCAGTGAGAGATTGCTTGGTTGGTGGGTAGGGGTGGGGACATTATGGTCAGGGTATGGGTTAGGGGCAGTGAGAGATTGCTTGGTTGGTGGGTAGGGGTGGGGACATTATGGTCAGGGTATGGGTAAGGGGCAGTGAGATATTGCTTGGTTGGTGGGTAGGAGTGGGACATTATGGTCAGGTTATGGGTTAGGTGCAGTGAGAGATTGCTTGGTTGGTGGGTAGGGGTGGGGAGATTATGGTCAGGGTATGGGTTAGGGGCAGTGAGAGATTGCTTGGTTGGTGGGTAGGGGTGGGGACATTATGGTGAGGTTATTGGTTAGGTGCAGTGAGAGATTGCTTGGTTGGTGGGTAGGGGTGGGGACATTATGGTCAGGGTAAGGGTTAGGGGCAGTGAGAGATTGCTTGGTTGTTGGGTAGGTGTGGGAACATTATGGTCAGGTTATGGGTTAGGGGCAGTGAGAGATTGCTTGGTTGGTGGGTAGGGGGGAACATTATGGTCAGGTTATGGGTTTGGTGCAGTGAGAGATTGCTTGGTTGGTGGGTAGGGGGGGAACATTATGGTCAGGGTATGGGTTAGGTGCAGTGAGAGATTGCTTGGGTGGTGGGTAGGGGGGGGAACATTATGGTCAGGGTATGGGTTAGGGGCAGTGAGAGATTGCTTGGTTGGTGGGTAGGGGTGGGGACATTATGTTCAGGGTATGGATTATGGGCAGTGAGAGCTTGCTTGGTTGGTGGGTAGGGGTGGGGACATTATGGGCAGGTTATGGGTTAGGTGCAGTGAGAGATTGCTTGGTTGGTGGTAGGGGGGGGACATTATGGGCAGGTTATGGGTTAGGGGCAGTGAGAGATTGCTTGGTTGGTGGGTAGGGGTGGGGACATTATGGTCAGGGTATGGGTTAGGTGCAGTGAGAGCTTGCTTGGTTGGTGGGTAGGGGGGGACATTATGGTCAGGGTATGGGTTAGGTGCAGTGAGAGCTTGCTTTTTTGGTGGGTAGGGGTGGGGACATTATGGTCAGGGTATGGGTTAGGGGCAATGAGAGATTGCTTGGTTGGTGGGTAGGGGAGAACATTATGGTCAGGGTATGGGTTAGGGGCAGTGAGAGATTGCTTGGTTGTTGGGTAGGGGTGGGGACATTATGGTCAGAGTATGGGTTAGGGGCAGTGAGAGCTTGCTTGGTTGGTGGGTGGGGACATTATGGTCAGGTTATGGGTTAGGGGCAGTGAGAGATTGCTTGGTTGGTGGGTAGGGGTGGGGACATTATGGTCAGAGTATGGGTTAGGGGCAGTGAGAGATTGCTTGGTTGGTGGGTGGGGACATTATGGTCAGGTTATGGGTTAGGGGCAGTGAGAGATTGCTTGGTTGGTGGGTAGGGGAGAACATTATGGTCAGGGTATGGGTTAGGGGCAGTGAGAGATTGCTTGGTTGGTGGGTAGGGGAGAACATTATGGTCAGGGTATGGGTTAGGGGCAGTGAGAGATTGCTTGGTTGGTGGGTAGGGGGGGAACATTATGGTCAGGGTATGGGTTAGGGGCAGTGAGAGATTGCTTGGTTGGTGGGTAGGGGGGGAACATTATGGTCAGGTTATGGGTTAGGGGCAGTGAGAGATTGCTTGGTTGGTGGGTAGGGGGGGAACATTATGGTCAGGGTATGGGTTAGGGGCAGTGAGAGATTGCTTGGTTGGTGGATAGGGGAGAACATTATGGTCAGGTTATGGGTTAGGGGCAGTGAGAGATTGCTTGGTTGGTGGGTAGGAGTGGGGACATTATGGTCAGGTTATGGGTTAGGGGCAGTGAGAGATTGCTTGGTTGGTGGATAGGGGAGAACATTATGGTCAGGTTATGGGTTAGGGGCAGTGAGAGATTGCTTGGTTGGTGGGTAGGGGTGGGGACATTATGGTCAGGTTATGGGTTAGGGGCAGTGAGAGATTGCTTGGTTGGTGGGTAGGGGTGGGGAAATTATGGTCAGAGTATGGGTTAGGGGCAGTGAGAGATTGCTTGGTTGGTGGGTAGGGGAGAACATTATGGTCAGGGTATGGGTTAGGGGCAGTGAGAGATTGCTTGGTTGGTGGGTAGGGGGGGAACATTATGGTCAGGGTATGGGTTAGGGGCAGTGAGAGATTGCTTGGTTGGTGGGTAGGGGAGGAACATTATGGTCAGGTTATGGGTTAGGGGCAGTGAGAGATTGCTTGGTTGGTGGGTAGGGGGGGAACATTATGGTCAGGGTATGGGTTAGGGGCAGTGAGAGATTGCTTGGTTGGTGGATAGGGGAGAACATTATGGTCAGGTTATGGGTTAGGGGCAGTGAGAGATTGCTTGGTTGGTGGGTAGGGGTGGGGACATTATGGTCAGGTTATGGGTTAGGGGCAGTGAGAGATTGCTTGGTTGGTGGATAGGGGAGAACATTATGGTCAGGTTATGGGTTAGGGGCAGTGAGAGATTGCTTGGTTGGTGGGTAGGGGTGGGGACATTATGGTCAGGTTATGGGTTAGGGGCAGTGAGAGATTGCTTGGTTGGTGGGTAGGGGTGGGGACATTATGGTCAGGGTATGGGTAAGGGGCAGTGAGATATTGCTTGGTTGGTGGGTAGGAGTGGGACATTATGGTCAGGTTATGGGTTAGGTGCAGTGAGAGATTGCTTGGTTGGTGGGTAGGGGTGGGGACATTATGGTCAGGGTATGGGTTAGGGGCAGTGAGAGATTGCTTGGTTGGTGGGTAGGGGTGGGGACATTATGGTCAGGGTATGGGTAAGGGGCAGTGAGATATTGCTTGGTTGGTGGGTAGGAGTGGGACATTATGGTCAGGTTATGGGTTAGGTGCAGTGAGAGATTGCTTGGTTGGTGGGTAGGGGTGGGGAGATTATGGTCAGGGTATGGGTTAGGGGCAGTGAGAGATTGCTTGGTTGGTGGGTAGGGGTGGGGACATTATGGTGAGGTTATTGGTTAGGTGCAGTGAGAGATTGCTTGGTTGGTGGGTAGGGGTGGGGACATTATGGTCAGGGTAAGGGTTAGGGGCAGTGAGAGATTGCTTGGTTGTTGGGTAGGTGTGGGAACATTATGGTCAGGTTATGGGTTAGGGGCAGTGAGAGATTGCTTGGTTGGTGGGTAGGGGGGAACATTATGGTCAGGTTATGGGTTTGGTGCAGTGAGAGATTGCTTGGTTGGTGGGTAGGGGGGGAACATTATGGTCAGGGTATGGGTTAGGTGCAGTGAGAGATTGCTTGGGTGGTGGGTAGGGGGGGGAACATTATGGTCAGGGTATGGGTTAGGGGCAGTGAGAGATTGCTTGGTTGGTGGGTAGGGGTGGGGACATTATGTTCAGGGTATGGATTATGGGCAGTGAGAGCTTGCTTGGTTGGTGGGTAGGGGTGGGGACATTATGGGCAGGTTATGGGTTAGGTGCAGTGAGAGATTGCTTGGTTGGTGGTAGGGGGGGGACATTATGGGCAGGTTATGGGTTAGGGGCAGTGAGAGATTGCTTGGTTGGTGGGTAGGGGTGGGGACATTATGGTCAGGGTATGGGTTAGGTGCAGTGAGAGCTTGCTTGGTTGGTGGGTAGGGGGGGACATTATGGTCAGGGTATGGGTTAGGTGCAGTGAGAGCTTGCTTTTTTGGTGGGTAGGGGTGGGGACATTATGGTCAGGGTATGGGTTAGGGGCAATGAGAGATTGCTTGGTTGGTGGGTAGGGGAGAACATTATGGTCAGGGTATGGGTTAGGGGCAGTGAGAGATTGCTTGGTTGTTGGGTAGGGGTGGGGACATTATGGTCAGAGTATGGGTTAGGGGCAGTGAGAGCTTGCTTGGTTGGTGGGTGGGGACATTATGGTCAGGTTATGGGTTAGGGGCAGTGAGAGATTGCTTGGTTGGTGGGTAGGGGTGGGGACATTATGGTCAGAGTATGGGTTAGGGGCAGTGAGAGATTGCTTGGTTGGTGGGTGGGGACATTATGGTCAGGTTATGGGTTAGGGGCAGTGAGAGATTGCTTGGTTGGTGGGTAGGGGAGAACATTATGGTCAGGGTATGGGTTAGGGGCAGTGAGAGATTGCTTGGTTGGTGGGTAGGGGAGAACATTATGGTCAGGGTATGGGTTAGGGGCAGTGAGAGATTGCTTGGTTGGTGGGTAGGGGGGGAACATTATGGTCAGGGTATGGGTTAGGGGCAGTGAGAGATTGCTTGGTTGGTGGGTAGGGGGGGAACATTATGGTCAGGTTATGGGTTAGGGGCAGTGAGAGATTGCTTGGTTGGTGGGTAGGGGGGGAACATTATGGTCAGGGTATGGGTTAGGGGCAGTGAGAGATTGCTTGGTTGGTGGATAGGGGAGAACATTATGGTCAGGTTATGGGTTAGGGGCAGTGAGAGATTGCTTGGTTGGTGGGTAGGAGTGGGGACATTATGGTCAGGTTATGGGTTAGGGGCAGTGAGAGATTGCTTGGTTGGTGGATAGGGGAGAACATTATGGTCAGGTTATGGGTTAGGGGCAGTGAGAGATTGCTTGGTTGGTGGGTAGGGGTGGGGACATTATGGTCAGGTTATGGGTTAGGGGCAGTGAGAGATTGCTTGGTTGGTGGGTAGGGGTGGGGAAATTATGGTCAGAGTATGGGTTAGGGGCAGTGAGAGATTGCTTGGTTGGTGGGTAGGGGTGGGGACATTATGGTCAGGTTATGGGTTAGGGGCAGTGAGAGATTGCTTGGTTGGTGGATAGGGGAGAACATTATGGTCAGGTTATGGGTTAGGGGCAGTGAGAGATTGCTTGGTTGGTGGGTAGGGGAGGAACATTATGGGCAGGTTATGGGTTAGGGGCAGTGAGAGATTGCTTGGTTGGTGGGTAGGGGAGGAACATTATGGTCGGGTTATGGGTTAGGGGCAGTGAGAGCTTTCTTGGTTGGTGGGTAGGGGAGAACATTATGGTCAGGGTATGGGTTAGGTGCAGTGAGAGATTGCTTGGTTGGTGGGTAGGGGGGGAACATTATGGTCAGGTTATGGGTTAGGGGCAGTGAGAGATTGCTTGGTTGTTGGGTAGGTGTGGGAACATTATGGTCAGGTTATGGGTTAGGGGCAGTGAGAGATTGCTTGGTTGGTGGGTAGGGGGGGAACATTATGGTCAGGGTATGGGTTAGGGGCAGTGAGAGATTGCTTGGTTGGTGGGTAGGGGGGGAACATTATGGTCAGGGTATGGGTTAGGGGCAGTGAGAGATTGCTTGGTTGGTGGGTGGGGACATTATGGTCAGGTTATGGGTTGGGGGCAGTGAGAGATTGCTTGGTTGGTGGGTGGGGACATTATGGTCAGGTTATGGGTTAGGGGCAGTGAGAGATTGCTTGGTTGGTGGGTAGGGGGGGAACATTATGGTCAGGGTATGAGTTAGGGGCAGTGAGAGATTGCTTGGTTGGCCACAAGGAGACCCGGATCACCCTATCCTGGGCACATCAGGCGGCTGTTGAGGAGATGGGAACGGTGATTGATTGTGAGAGATACTCCACACCGGACTTTCACATGGACACACGGCCCATACAGTGCAGGTGCAGTTGGCTTGCTGTTGAGAGCATATATCTCCTCACCAGCGTAACAGGTCTGGTTTTCATGGATTTACCCCATCTCCATCCCTCTATTACCTTTTATCACAGCATTGTTTACCCTCCACTTAACCCCGTCAGTGCCCCACTTTTATTGTCCATGATCATTGGCTTCATATAGCCACAGTTTTTGTCTCTGAGCTTATAGTCGTTTTTTTCTATTCTCCCGGGAGGTGAGGCCGGGGGGAGACGCAATAGTCCCTCTGTTTCCGGGTGGGGAAACAGTCCGTTATGGGTACAGCAATGTCCTGTGACCGCTTTGAGAGCGGGCGCACAATGGATAAAAACAGTCCTTTTCTTTAGTGCAATTACCGGTAGAGGCTGTCCCGCTAGTCCGGGGACCGACCTCCACTGGTCAGTTGGTGCAAGGGTTAAAGGTACCAACTCTCTGCGGCTGGCAGAAGCTAATGGCTGGAGAAATTCTTCACAAAGTCGTTGTTAGCTTTGGCTTGGTTTCTTGGCTCAGGACGCACCAGAGCGTATGGAACCGGGCCCCTCACACAGACAGGGGACTTAGTCTCCTGCAAGAGACTCCACATACAGTACACCCCGCAAGGTCAGTCCCCTCAAGAACTGGGTGCCAATAGACTCACACAGGCTGAGCTGTTCTAAGACACACAGGAACACAGGTTTGGGGCTTTCAGTTATACCTATTATTATTATTATTATTACCTCAAACTTCAGAGAGAGGCCAGAATGTCTGCGCGCTTCAAAGGGTTTTCCTGGCCTCTTTAGATCTGGCTGTTATGTGTGAACTGCTGACACTCTATTCCCTTGGAGTGTGAAACCCAAGAGGTTTCCTGGCTGACAGGCCGGGAGGGGTGGGAAGTACCTCCCCTTACACAGGAGTCTTATCTATTTAGATTGCTCCCTTTCATGGGCCCACCCACTGGCGTCACTGGACATGCAGCAGAGGCATTAGTATGCAAGGAAGGGTCCTCACCTGGCCAGCAAGGAAGGGTCCTCACCTGGCCAGCAAGGAAGGGTCCTCACCTGGCCAGCAAGGAAGGGTCCTCACCTGGCCAGCAAGGAAGGGTCCTCACCTGGCCAGCTGTTCCTCCATTAGAAATGCAGGAAAAAACTTATAATGTCCACTTTTTGTTACTGGGGTGAACCCTGAACCCCCTAAGTATTAGGATTCGTAGCGATAGGCTGTCTTACTGGCTTCCAGGGTCCACTATCGGGGGACCCCTGCTTGGAGTTTCTGGGAGCTCCAGAACCGAAGTTAGGGTAATTTAGCAGATTGCGGCCTTTCATAAAAGGGATACAACACCGATTCTTCGCAGCAAAAGAATCATTTTTTGATTACCAGGAAGGGGTTCTCCGAGACTCTGGGGTTTTCCCCCACAAAGTTCACCACTTCTAGCAAGGCATGGCAGTACCAGAAACTAGTTGCTATCCCAAATGGTTCCGGAGTTATGACCCCAAACCGGCTATTTAGGAAATGGGTCCAATCCCACTTAGCCCACAAACAATACAATACAAACACATAGGAAGGGACAGGGACATACATTCACAGGGGAACACAACAATAATACATTTATATACATGTTCCCATGACGTGAGCTGTATCTTGAGTGCAACCCAGAGATATCATGGCACCCCATGTCACAGTGGGTAGGGAGGGAACATTATGGTCAGGGTATGGGTTAGGGGCAGTGAGAGATTGCTTGGTTGGTGGGTAGGGGAGGAACATTATGGCCAGGGTATGGGTTTGGTGCAGTGAGAGATTGCTTGGTTGGTGGGTAGGGGGGACATTATGGTCAGGGTATGGGTTAGGGGCAGTGAGAGATTGCTTGGTTGGTGGGTAGGGGAGGAACATTATGGTCAGGGTATGGGTTAGGGGCAGTGAGAGATTGCTTGGTTAGTGGGTAGGGGAGGAACATTATGGTCAGGGTATGGGTTAGGGGCAGTGAGAGATTGCTTGGTTGGTGGGTGGGGGGGAACATTATGGTCAGGGTATGGGTTAGGTGCAGTGAGAGATTGCTTGGTTGGTGGGTAGGGGAGGAACATTATGGTCAGGTTATGGGTTAGGGGCAGTGAGAGATTGCTTGGTTGGTGGGTGGGGGGGAACATTATGGTCAGGGTATGGGTTAGGTGCAGTGAGAGATTGCTTGGTTGGTGGGTGGGGGGGAACATTATGGTCAGGGTATGGGTTAGGTGCAGTGAGAGATTGCTTGGTTGGTGGGTAGGGGAGGGAACATTATGGTCAGGTTATGGGTTAGGGGCAGTGAGAGATTGCTTTGTTGGTGGGTAGGGGAGGAACATTATGGTCAGGTTATGGGTTAGGTGCAGTGAGAGCTTGCTTGGTTGGTGGGTAGGGGGGGAACATTATGGTCAGCTTATGGGTTAAGGGCAGTGAGAGATTGCTTGGTTGGTGGGTAGGGGTGGGAACATTATGGTCAGGGTATGGGTTAGGGCAGTGAGAGATTGCTTGGTTGGTGGGTAGGGGTGGGAACATTATGGTCTGGTTATGGGTTAGGGGCAGTGAGAGCTTGCTTGGTTGGTGGGTAGGGGTGGGAACATTATGGGCAGGTTATGGGTTAAGGGCAGTGAGAGATTGCTTGGTTGGTGGGTAGGGGTGGGAACATTATGGTCAGGGTATGGGTTAGGTGCAGTGAGAGATTGCTTGGTTGGTAGGTAGGGGTGGGGACATTATGGTCAGGGTATGGGTTAGGGGCAGTGAGAGATTGCTTGGTTGTTGGGTAGGTGTGGGAACATTATGGTCAGGTTATGGGTTAGGGGCAGTGAGAGATTGCTTGGTTGGTGGGTAGGGGGGAACATTATGGTCAGGGTATGGGTTAGGGGCAGTGAGAGATTGCTTGGTTGGTGGGTAGGGTGGGAACATCATGGTCAGGTTATGGGTTTGGTGCAGTGAGAGATTGCTTGGTTGGTGGGTAGGGGGGGAACATTATGGTCAGGGTATGGGTTAGGTGCAGTGAGAGATTGCTTGGGTGGTGGGTAGGGGGGGAACATTATGGTCAGGGTATGGGTTAGGGGCAGTGAGAGATTGCTTGGTTGGTGGGTAGGGGTGGGGACATTATGGTCAGGGTATGGGTTATGGGCAGTGAGAGCTTGCTTGGTTGGTGGGTAGGGGTGGGGACATTATGGTCAGAGTATGGGTTAGGGGCAGTGAGAGATTGCTTGGTTGGTGGTAGGGGGGGGACATTATGGTCAGGTTATGGGTTAGGGGCAGTGAGAGATTGCTTGGTTGGTGGGTAGGGGTGGGGACATTATGGTCAGGGTATGGGTTAGGTGCAGTGAGAGCTTGCTTGGTTGGTGGGTAGGGGGGGACATTATGGTCAGGGTATGGGTTAGGTGCAGTGAGAGCTTGCTTTTTTGGTGGGTAGGGGTGGGGATATTATGGTCAGGGTATGGGTTAGGGGCAGTGAGAGATTGCTTGGTTGGTGGGTAGGGGTGGGGACATTATGGTGAGGGTATGGGTTAGGTGCAGTGAGAGATTGCTTGGTTGGTGGGTAGGGGGGGAACATTATGGTCAGGTTATGGGTTAGGGGCAGTGAGAGATTGCTTGGTTGGTGGGTAGGGGGGGAACATTATGGTCAGGTTATGGGTTAGGGGCAGTGAGAGATTGCTTGGTTGGTGGGTAGGGGTGGGGACATTATGGTCAGGGTATGGGTTAGGTGCAGTGAGAGCTTGCTTGGTTGGTGGGTAGGGGGGGACATTATGGTCAGGGTATGGGTTAGGTGCAGTGAGAGCTTGCTTTTTTGGTGGGTAGGGGTGGGGACATTATGGTCAGGGTATGGGTTAGGGGCAATGAGAGATTGCTTGGTTGGTGGGTAGGGGAGAACATTATGGTCAGGGTATGGGTTAGGGGCAGTGAGAGATTGCTTGGTTGGTGGGTAGGGGTGGGGACATTATGGTCAGAGTATGGGATAGGGGCAGTGAGAGATTGCTTGGTTGGTGGGTGGGGACATTATGGTGAGGGTATGGGTTAGGTGCAGTGAGAGATTGCTTGGTTGGTGGATAGGGGAGAACATTATGGTCAGGGTATGGGTTAGGGGCAGTGAGAGATTGCTTGGTTGGTGGGTAGGGGGGGAACATTATGGTCAGGGTATGGGTTAGGGGCAGTGAGAGATTGCTTGGTTGGTGGGTAGGGGTGGGGACATTATGGTCAGGGTATGGGTTAGGTGCAGTGAGAGCTTGCTTGGTTGGTGGGTAGGGGGGACATTATGGTCAGGGTATGGGTTAGGTGCAGTGAGAGCTTGCTTTTTTGGTGGGTAGGGGTGGGGACATTATGGTCAGGGTATGGGTTAGGGGCAATGAGAGATTGCTTGGTTGGTGGGTAGGGGAGAACATTATGGTCAGGGTATGGGTTAGGTGCAGTGAGAGATTGCTTGGTTGGTGGGTAGGGAGGGAACATTATGGTCAGGGTATGGGTTAGGGGCAGTGAGAGATTGCTTGGTTGGTGGGTAGGGGAGAACATTATGGTCAGGTTATGGGTTAGGGGCAGTGAGAGATTGCTTGGTTGGTGGGTAGGGGGGGAACATTATGGTCAGGTTATGGGTTAGGGGCAGTGAGAGATTGCTTGATTGGTGGGTAGGGGGGGAACATTATGGTCAGGTTATGGGTTAGGGGCAGTTAGAGATTGCTTGGTTGGTGGGTAGGGGGGGAACATTATGGTCAGGTTATGGGTTAGGGGCAGTTAGAGATTGCTTGGTTGGTGGGTAGGAGGGGAACATTATGGTCAGGTTATGGGTTAGGGGCAGTGAGAGATTGCTTGGTTGGTGGGTGGGGACATTATGGTCAGGTTATGGGTTAGGGGCAGTGAGAGATTGCTTGGTTGGTGGGTAGGGGAGAACATTATGGTCAGGGTATGGGTTAGGGGCAGTGAGAGATTGCTTGGTTGGCCACAAGGAGACCCGGATCACCCTATCCTGGGCACATCAGGCGGCTGTTGAGGAGATGGGAACGGTGATTGATTGTGAGAGATACTCCACACCGGACTTTCACATGGACACACGGCCCATACAGTGCAGGTGCAGTTGGCTTGCTGTTGAGAGCATATATCTCCTCACCAGCGTAACAGGTCTGGTTTTCATGGATTTACCCCATCTCCATCCCTCTATTACCTTTTATCACAGCATTGTTTACCCTCCACTTAACCCCGTCAGTGCCCCACTTTTATTGTCCATGATCATTGGCTTCATATAGCCACAGTTTTTGTCTCTGAGCTTATAGTCGTTTTTTTCTATTCTCCCGGGAGGTGAGGCCGGGGGGAGACGCAATAGTCCCTCTGTTTCCGGGTGGGGAAACAGTCCGTTATGGGTACAGCAATGTCCTGTGACCGCTTTGAGAGCGGGCGCACAATGGATAAAAACAGTCCTTTTCTTTAGTGCAATTACCGGTAGAAGCTGTCCCGCTAGTCCGGGGACCGACCTCCACTGGTCAGTTGGTGCAAGGGTTAAAGGTACCAGCTCTCTGCGGGAGGCAGAAGCTAATGGCTGGAGAAATTCTTCACAAAGTCGTTGTTAGCTTTGGCTTGGTTTCTTGGCTCAGGACGCACCAGAGCATATGTAACCGGGCCCCTCACACAGACAGGGGACTTAGTCTCCTGCAAGAGACTCCACATACAGTACACCCCGCAAGGTCAGTCCCCTCAAGAACTGGGTGCCAATAGACTCACACAGGCTGAGCTGTTCTAAGACACACAGGAACACAGGTTTGGGGCTTTCAGTTATACCTATTATTATTATTATTATTACCTCAAACTTCAGAGAGAGGCCAGAATGTCTGCGCGCATCAAAGGGTTTTCCTGGCCTCTTTAGATCTGGCTGTTATGTGTGAACTGCTGACACTCTATTCCCTTGGAGTGTGAAACCCAAGAGGTTTCCTGGCTGACAGGGCGGGAGGGGTGGGAAGTACCTCCCCTTACACAGGAGTCTTCTCTATTTAGATTGCTCCCTTTCATGGGCCCACCCACTGGCGTCACTGGACATGCAGCAGAGGCATTAGTATGCAAGGAAGGGTCCTCACCTGGCCAGCAAGGAAGGGTCCTCACCTGGCCAGCAAGGAAGGGTCCTCACCTGGCCAGCAAGGAAGGGTCCTCACCTGGCCAGCAAGGAAGGGTCCTCACCTGGCCAGCTGTTCCTCCATTAGAAATGCAGGAAAAAACTTATAATGTCCACTTTTTGTTACTGGGGTGAACCCTGAACCCCCTAAGTATTAGGATTCGTAGCGATAGGCTGTCTTACTGGCTTCCAGGGTCCACTATCGGGGGACCCCTGCTTGGAGTTTCTGGGAGCTCCAGAACCGAAGTTAGGGTAATTTAGCAGATTGCGGCCTTTCATAAAAGGGATACAACACCGATTCTTCGCAGCAAAAGAATCATTTTTTGATTACCAGGAAGGGGTTCTCCGAGACTCTGGGGTTTTCCCCCACAAAGTTCACCACTTCTAGCAAGGCATGGCAGTACCAGAAACTAGTTGCTATCCCAAATGGTTCCGGAGTTATGACCCCAAACCGGCTATTTAGGAAATGGGTCCAATCCCACTTAGCCCACAAACAATACAATACAAACACATAGGAAGGGACAGGGACATACATTCACAGGGGAACACAACAATAATACATTTATATACATGTTCCCATGACGTGAGCTGTATCTGGAGTGCAACCCAGAGATATCATGGCACCCCATGTCACAGTGGGTAGGGGGGGAACATTATGGTCAGGGTATGGGTTAGGGGCAGTGAGAGATTGCTTGGTTGGTGGGTAGGGGAGGAACATTATGGTCAGGGTATGGGTTTGGTGCAGTGAGAGATTGCTTGGTTGGTGGGTAGGGGGGACATTATGGTCAGGGTATGGGTTAGGGGCAGTGAGAGATTGCTTGGTTAGTGGGTAGGGGAGGAACATTATGGTCAGGGTATGGGTTAGGGGCAGTGAGAGATTGCTTGGTTGGTGGGTAGGGGAGGAACATTATGGTCAGGTTATGGGTTAGGTGCAGTGAGAGATTGCTTGGTTGGTGGGTGGGGGGGAACATTATGGTCAGGGTATGGGTTAGGTGCAGTGAGAGATTGCTTGGTTGGTGGGTGGGGGGGAACATTATGGTCAGGGTATGGGTTAGGTGCAGTGAGAGATTGCTTGGTTGGTGGGTAGGGGAGGGAACATTATGGTCAGGTTATGGGTTAGGGGCAGTGAGAGATTGCTTGGTTGGTGGGTAGGGGGGGAACATTATGGTCAGGTTATGGGTTAGGGGCAGTGAGAGATTGCTTGGTTGGTGGGTAGGGGAGGAACATAATGGTCAGGTTATGGGTTAGGTTCAGTGAGAGATTGCTTGGTTGGTGGGTAGGGGAGGAACATTATGGGCAGGTTATGGGTTAGGGGCAGTGAGAGATTGCTTGGTTGGTGGGTAGGGGGGGAACATTATGGTCAGGGTATGGGTTAGGTGCAGTGAGAGATTGCTTGGTTGGTGGGTAGGGGGGGAACATTATGGTCAGGTTATGGGTTAGGTTCAGTGAGAGATTGCTTGGTTGGTGGGTAGGGGTGGGAACATTATGGTCTGGTTATGGGTTAGGGGCAGTGAGAGCTTGCTTGGTTGGTGGGTAGGGGTGGGAACATTATGGGCAGGTTATGGGTTAGGGGCAGTGAGAGATTGCTTGGTTGGTGGGTAGGGGTGGGAACATTATGGTCGGGTTATGGGTTAGGGGCAGTGAGAGCTTTCTTGGTTGGTGGGTAGTGGAGGGGACATTATGGTCAGGGTATGGGTTAGGGGCAGTGAGAGATTGCTTGGTTGGTGGGTAGGGGAGGAACATTATGGTCAGGGTATGGGTTAGGGGCAGTGAGAGCTTGCTTGGTTGGTGGGTAGGGGTGGGAACATTATGGGCAGGTTATGGGTTAGGGGCAGTGAGAGATTGCTTGGTTGGTGGGTAGGGGAGGGAACATTATGGTCAGGTTATGTTTTAGGGGCAGTGAGAGATTGCTTGGTTGGTGGGTAGGGGGGGAACATTATGGTCAGGGTATGGGTTAGGTGCAGTGAGAGATTGCTTGGTTGGTGGGTAGGGGGGGAACATTATGGTCAGGTTATGGATTAGGTTCAGTGAGAGATTGCTTGGTTGGTGGGTAGGGGGGGAACATTATGGTCAGGTTATGGGTTAGGGGCAGTGAGAGATTGCTTGGTTGGTGGGTAGGGGGGGAACATTATGGTCAGGGTATGGGTTAGGGGCAGTGAGAGATTGCTTGGTTGGTGGGTAGGGTTGGGAACATTATGGTCAGGGTATGGGTTAGGGGCAGTGAGAGATTGCTTGGTTGGTGGGTAGGAGTGGGAACATTATGGTCTGGTTATGGGTTAGGGGCAGTGAGAGATTGCTTGGTTGGTGGGTAGGGGGGGGAACATTATGGTCAGGGTATGGTTTAGGGGCAGTGAGAGATTGCTTGGTTGGTGGGTAGGGGGGGAACATTATGGTCAGGTTATGAGTTAGGTGCAGTGAGAGATTGCTTGGTTGGTGGGTAGGGGGGGAACATTATGGTCAGGTTATGGGTTAGGGGCAGTGAGAGATTGCTTGGTTGGTGGGTAGGGGTGGGAACATTATGGTCAGGTTATGGGTTGGGGCAGTGAGAGATTGCTTGGTTGGTGGGTATGGGATTTTATGGTCAGGGTATGTGTTAGGGGCAGTTAGAGATTGCTTGGTTGGTGGGTAGGGGTGGGAACATTATGGTCAGGTTATGGGTTAGGGGCAGTGAGAGATTGCTTGGTTGGTGGGTAGGGGTGGGAACATTATGGTCAGGTTATGGGGTAGGTGCAGTGAGTGCTAGCTTGGTTGGTGGGTATGGGATTTTATGGTCAGGGTATGTGTTAGGGGCAGTGAGAGATTGCTTGGTTGGTGGGTAAGGGTGGGGACATTATGGTCGGGTTATGGGGTAGGTGCAGTGAGTGCTAGCTTGGTTGGTGGGTATGGGATTTTATGGTCAGGGTATGTGTTAGGGGCAGTGAGAGATTGTTTGGTTGGTGGGTAGGAGTGGGAACATTATGGTCAGGGTATGGGTTAGGGTCAGTGAGAGATTGCTTGGTTGGTGGGTAGGGGGCGACATTATGGTCAGGTTATGGGTTAGGGGCAGTGAGAGATTGCTTGGTTGGTGGGGGTGGGAACATTATGGTCAGGTTATGGGTTAGGGGCAGTGAGAGATTGCTTGGTTGGTGAGTAGGATTGGGAACATTATGGTCAGGTTATGGGTTAGGGGCAGTGAGAGCTTGGTTAGCGGGTAGGGGGGGAACATTATGGTCAGATTATGGGTTAGATGCAGTGAGAGATTGCTTGGTTGGTGGGTGGGGAACATTATGGTCGGGTTATGGGTAAGATGCAGTGAGAGATTGCTTCGTTGGTGGGTAGGGATGGGACATTATGGGCAGGGTATGGGTTAGGTGCAGTGAGAGATTGCTTGGTTGGTGGGTGGGGAACATTATGGTCGGGTTATGGGTTAGATGCAGTGAGAGATTGCATGGTTGGTGGTTAGGGGGGGACATTATGGTCAGGTTATGGGTTAGATGCAGTGAGAGATTGCTTGGTTGGTGAGTAGGGATGGGACATTATGGGCAGGGTATGGGTTAGGTGCAGTGAGTGCTTGCTTGGTTGGTGGGTGGGGAACATTATGGGCAGGGTATGGGTTAGGTGCAGTGAGTGCTTGCTTGGTTGGTGGGTAGGGGAGGGAACATTATGATTTGGTTATGGGTTAGGTGCAGTGAGTGCTTGCTTGGTTGGTGGGTAGGGGAGGGAACATTATGATTTGGTTATGGGTTAGGTGCAGTGAGTGCTTGCTTGGTTGGTGGGTAGGGGAGGGAACATTATGATTTGGTTATGGGTTAGGTGCAGTGAGTGCTTGCTTGGTTGGTGGGTAGGGGAGGGAACATTATGATTTGGTTATGGGTTAGGTGCAGTGAGTGCTTGCTTGGTTGGTGGGTAGGGGAGGGAACATTATGATTTGGTTATGGGTTAGGTGCAGTGAGTGCTTGCTTGGTTGGTGGGTAGGGGAGGGAACATTATGATTTGGTTATGGGTTTGGCGCATTGAGAGCTTGCTTGGTTGATGTAATATTCCCTCAGGTCGTCATCAACCCAAACTTAGAGGTGTCTGAGAGCGACTTCACCAATAACGCCATGAAGTGCAACTGCAAATACGATGGTCACCGTATCTGGATACACAACTGTCACCTGGGTGAGGAGGGGGGCAGAGCACTGGGGGGAGGAGGGACAGAGCACTGGGGGGAGGAGAGGGACTGGTCACTGTTTGGAGAGGGGGACAGAGCACTGGGGGAGAGGGAGACAGAGCACTGGGGGGAGAGGGAGACAGAGCACTGGGGGGAGAGGGGGACATAGCACTGGGGGGAGAGGGGGACATAGCACTGGGGGGAGAGGGGGACATAGCGCTGGGGGGAGAGGGGGACATAGCGCTGGGGGGAGAGGGGGACAGAGCGCTGGGGGGGAGAGGGACAGAGCGCTGGGGGGAGAGGGGGACATAGCACTGGGGCGAGAGGGGGACAGAGCACTGGGGGGAGAGGGGGACAGAGCACTGAGGGGGAGAGGGGGACATAGCGCTGGGGGGGAGGGGGGACAGAGCACTGGGGGGAGAGGGGACAGAGCACTGGGGGGAGAGGGACAGAGCACTGGAAGGGAGAGGGGACAGAGCATTGGGGGGAGAGGGGACAGAGCACTGGGGGGAGAGGGACAGAGCACTGGAAGGGAGAGGGGTCAGAGCACTGGGGGGAGAGGGGGACAGAGCACTGGGGGGAGAGGGGACAGAGCACTGGGGGGGAGAGGGGGACAGAGCACTGGGAGTGGGGAGGGGACAGAGCACTGGGGGGAGAGAGGACAGAACACTGGGGGGAGAGGGGACAGAGCACTGGGGGGAGAGGGGGAGAGCACTGGGGGGGGAGAGGGGGACAGAGCACTGGGAGTGGGGAGGGGACAGAGCACTGGGGGGAGAGAGGACAGAACACTGGGGGGAGAGGGGACAGAGCACTGGGAGTGGGGAGGGACTTGTGCAATGTGAAAATTATATTCTGTGCAGAATTCTCCTTAATACGTTTATATCACCAGGAGGATGTAATGTGTTACAGTGTGTATATTGTGTTGTGTTTGTGTGTATATTGTGTTCTTACAGTGTGTCTATTGCATTGTGTTAGTGTGTATATGGTGTTGTGTTACAGTGTGTATGTGGTGCTGTGTTACAGTGTGTATATTGTTACCGTGTGTATATTGTGTTGTGTTACAGTGTGTATATTGTTAGTGTGTATATTGTTACCGTGTGTATATTGTGTTGTGTTACTGTGTGTATATGGTGCTGTGTTAGTGTGTATATTGTGTTGTGTTAGTGTGTATATTGTGTTGTGTTACAGTGTGTATATTGTTACAGTGTGTATATTGTGTTGTGTTAGTGTGTATATTGTGTTGTGTTACAGTGTGTATATTGTTACAGTGTGTATATTGTGTTGTTTTAGGTGATGGTTTCAGTGAAGAAGCAAATAAGCGATTTGAACAATACAGAGGGCAGCTGAACAACCAGATCCTATAATACCCCAAATACCCCTATACTGCCCAATACAGAGGGCAGCTGAACAACCAGATCCTATAATACCCCAAATACCCCTATACTGCCCAATACAGAGGGCAGCTGAACAACCAGATCCTTTAATACCCCAAATACCCCTATACTGCCCAATACAGAGGGCAGCTGAACAACCAGATTCTATAATACCCCAAATACCCCTATAGTGCCCAATACAGAGGGCAGCTGAACAATCAGATCCTTTAATACCCCAAATACCCCTATACTGCCCAATACAGAGGGCAGCTGAACAACCAGATTCTATGATACCCCAAATACCCCTATACTGCCCAATACAGAGGGCAGCTGAACAACCAGATTCTATGATACCCCAAATACCCATTGTCACAATGGACACCAACTTTATCAACACATTTATATTTCTGGGTACTTTATTGAACAGAACAAGTTGCAAAATAAATTGTGATTTATTTCCTTAATAGACAAACACACGACATCTGCAGAATACACTTAAAACAGCACTCACTGGGATAAGGGAACAAAATAAATTGTCCTTGGAATTAAATAACTTGTCCTTTGCTTGCAAGCGCCAGAAATGCAGCCTTGGTTTAAAAGTCCTGTGGCCAGATCACAAGTTGCCGATCTGATATCTCGGCCACCTCAAAGTATTTCGTGGAACTTCGTTAGAATTCGTTAAAGAGTCACCAGGGCTAACGAATTCCAAAGTTTGGGGGCAAATCCTTGGTTACGTTGTTATTAACCCCTTCTCTCCTGGACTGGTTGCCGCTGTGCTGGAACAAAGTCTTGCATCTTTACATCATGGATCGAATTCAGGAATCACACTGGGGATACCTTGGGAGCCACGGTTATAGACTGGCCAAAGCTATCTTTAACATGTGGATCCAATCCCCCTCTTGGGAACAATCAAACCGACCAATAACCAGGTTGCCCACAGTTCATAAGACCGGTCAAAAAGGCTGTCCGGTGGGCAGAGCGCATGGGTCAGGTTGACACCCATGCCACTTAGCATACCTGGGAAACACCCATACCTTGGCGCCGCTGAGTCTGATTTTTGACCCAGAGGTGTCAATAGCCTGGCATCTGTTGTGAATCAGTATGCCAGTTTTGTATATTCTGTGGGTCTCTGGGTCTTTTCATGACTGACACTCTTTTAGACAGGGGGACGCTAAGTCAGCAAGACCCCTTTGAGGCTCAGTCATAAAAATACCCCCAGCTCATTCACCCGTCTCATAGCTGTATGTCCGAGGAATAAAATACATCCTGCCTTACATTTAAAATCTGCAGCTTCTACACACTTTTCCAATCGGCTAGTGTTGGGCTCTCCTACGCCATCATGTGTCGGTTAGAGGGTATAGCAAGCAATGCAGTTTGACTTTTAACATAGCAAGCAGGGAATGGCTTGCAAATGGGGAAATAAAAACGTCTGGGACAGGGCAAACACAGTAATGCATAGCAAATCAGTTTAACCCCTTCCTTCCCACTGCGGGTCAGGATTAATCAGCCGGGTATAACCTTTATTTAAGGCCTGATTAATCCTCCCCTCGTCACACCAATATACTGCCCAATACAGAGGGCAGCTGAACAACCAGATCCCATAATACCCCAAATACCCCTATACTGCCCAATACAGAGGGCAGCTGAACAACCAGATCCCATAATACCCCAAATACCCCTATATTGCCCAATACAGGGGGCAGCTGAACAACCAGATCCCATAATACCCCACATACCGCCCATCCTGTGCTGCACACCATATCTGCACCATTGGTCCCTGCTCATTGCTGGGTTGGATGTGATGGAGCCGGGACGTGGCGGTGTCTCCGTGTCCTCGAGGGGCCACACTGCAGCTCTGTCATGTTCTCATGATGTGGTCTGCGACAATGTCACAGGCGGGGGGGAGCACTGTCACAGGTGGTGAAGGGGACAGTGTCCCTCCCCCCGGTCTGTGACAGTGCCCCCCCCCCAGTCTGTGACAGTGACAGTGCCCCCCCGCCTGTGATGGTGTGTAACCCCCCCCCCATTCTGTGACAGTGCCCTCCCCGCCTGTGACAGTGACAGTGCCCTCCCCGCCTGTGACAGTGCCCCCCCTAGTCTGTGACAATGCCCCCCTCCTGTGCTGTGATGTCTGTGTTTGCAAAATATACAGGTGCTAATACACACACACACACACGTTGGTCCCGCTAATACGGCCCCGCCATAAAGCGTAACTTTCTATTTTCGGCTTCTCCTGCGTGCGCAGACCTGCAATTCCTCCTTCTGCGTGTGCGTGTCCTCAGCAGCCCCCATTCTGCACATGCATGGCTGCCCCCTTCTCGGTATGCCCCCTTCTTCGCCGTATGAGCGGAACGCCAAAAAGCGGGGCCCTACTGTATGTATACACACACACACACACACACACACACACACACACACACACACACACACACACACACACACACACACACACACACACACACATATACAGTACACACAAACAGATACTGTATATACTGTACACACACATGCTCACATAGATATATACATAAATATTGTATACATGCACAGGTGCTCACACGTGTGTCCTGCACTCACTCACACAGGTCACACACGTGTGTTCGGCACTCGCTCACTTCCTGATATTTGTTCTGTATTTAGCGTTTATCTCATAAAATTCTTGTGTCTGGAATCTGCCGCCTCCTGATATTCAGTGTGTGTGAGGGGTGAGTGTGAGAGCATGTGAGTGAGGGGTGAGTGCGAGAGAGCATGTGAGTGAGGGGTGAATGTGAGAGAGCATATGTGTGAGGGGTGAGTGTGAGAGAGCATGTGAGTGAGGGGTGACTGTGAGAGCATGTGAGTGAGGAGTGACTGCGAGAGCATGTGAGTGAGGGGTGAGTGCGAGAGAGCATGTGAGTGAGGGGTGAATGTGAGAGCATATGTGTGAGGGGTGAGTGTGAGAAAGCATGTGAGTGAGGGGTGACTGTGAGAGCATGTGAGTGAGGAGTGACTGCAAGAGCATGTGAGTGAGGGGTGAGTGCGAGAGAGCATGTGAGGGGTGAATGTGAGAGAGCATATGTGTGAGGGGTGAGTGTGAGAGAGCATGTGAGTGAGGGGTGACTGCGAGAGCATGTGAGTGAGAAGTGACTGAGAGAGCATGTGAGTGAGGGGTGACTGCGAGAGCATGTGTGTGAGGGATACGCGCAAGCATGTGAGTGAGTAAGGGGTTGAGAATGAGCGTGTGAGTTAGGGGCAAGTATAAGTAGGAGTGTGACGGGAGGGGGTAACCAGGCTCTCAATAAAGGTTAAGCCCGGTTTTGGTTACCCCTGATCCGTGTGTAAGGGTTCAAGAGAGTTAGCTCTTGAGTCCAGTAACATTGTATCTTTCTAATGCATCACCCGTATTAAAAGTATTTTGTGTTTTTCCCTTTCCGGGCGTGTCAGTGAGCAGGGATTGCTGGGGGATGAGTTTCCAGGCGTGCCAGCGAGCAGGGATTGCTGGGGGATGAGTTTCCCGGCGTGCCAGTGAGCAGGGATTGCTGGGGGATGGTTTTCCAGGCGTGCCAGCGAGTGGGGATTGCTGGGGGATGAGTTTCCGGGCGTGCCAGCGAGCTGGGATTGCTGGGGGATGAGTTTCCGGGCGTGCCTGCGAGCGGGGATTGCTGGGGGATGAGTGTTCGGGCATGCCAGCGAGCGGGGATTGCTGGGGGATGAGTTTCGGGCGTGCCAGCGAGCGGGGATTGCTGGGGGATGAGTTTCCGGGCGTGCAAGCGAGCGGGGATTGCTGGGGGATGAGTTTCCGGGCGTGCCAGCGAGCGGGGATTGCTGGGGGATGAGTTTCCGGGCGTGTCAGTGAGCAGGGATTGCTGGGGGATGAGTTTCCGGGCATGTCAGTGAGCAGGGATTGCTGGGGGATGAGTGTCCGGGCGTGTCAGCGAGCAGGGATTGCTGGGGGATGAGTTTCAAGGGATGTTTTTGCGGAGGAACCGTTGTTCTCAGAGACTGAGAAATGTATTAAAATATACTTTAATTTAATGGGCTTTTTGCATTCGGTACTGATGTCCAAACAGGCTGCCCGAGCTAACCCATAGGCGCCGGTAAGTCTGCTGGACATCGGAGTTCAAAGCAGCCAGAGGTGTGAATAGCATTTGGTCAGCGGGGAAACGTGGAGTACCAGGTCCGGAGATCAATGACCGTCCTCCGGGATGCCACTTGTTCTGCCAGACCTGGTGGAGCCTGCCCAGCGGGTGGCATTGAGATAGCCAGGGAGAGATGTGGCAGGGAGAGGGGCAGCAGGGAGAGAGGTGGCAGGGAGGGGCAGCAGGGAGAGGGGCGGCAGGGAGAGAGGCGGCAGGGAGAGGCGGCAGGGAGAGAGGCGGCAGGGGGAGAGGCGGCAGGGGGGAGATGCGGCAGGGGGAGGGGCGGCAGGGAGAGGGGCGGCAGGGGGAAGGGCGGCAGTGGGAGAGGCGGCAGGGGGAGAGGTGGCAGGGAGAGAGGCGGCAGGGAGAGGCGGCAGGCTTGCGCATGTATCCTGGCTATTTTAGATTTCCTGCTGACCCGGACGAGCAAGGGGAGAGGTGTGTGTGCCGGGGGTCCGTGACCCGCCTGCGTAGCCAGATTTCCCCTCAGGCCCCAGTGTATACCCTGAGTCACCATAAGCTTGTGGTGCTGCAGGGGCGCCCTATATAGAGAGACATCTATTCCCTTACTGTAGTAACAGATAGGGACACAGTGTCGCGAAGCTGCGGTGGTGACGGTGGTTTGGGCTCAAGCTGCTGGACATCATCAACTCGAGAGAGAGACTGCGCTGGATCGGCGGATACTTTTCGAAGTCTGTTGCCGGTTGCAGGAGTAGCCGGAAGGTATTTAATAAGTGCACCAACACCGGTACCAACAGGCGCTGATCCCGCCTTGGGGGAGGACTCTTTGGGGACACTGGGTTGAGTGACCAAAGGACTGAGCCTATATATATATATATCAGTGGACACTGTGGGGCGCACGCAGTGACGGGAAAGTGACATTTCTCTTTAGGAGAGTGGCCGAGCCACAGGTGTTATATTGCATGTCATTCAGTTCTATGCTGTGTTATATGTATGCTATCTCTATGGATATAAGATAAGGTTCTGCTATCACATAATAGTAAATGGATCAAAGGTTGAAGTGTGTTATCATTATTCTTGCTTAGAGGAATCTCACTCTTTGGGGATCCTGGGTAAGTGGAGGCGCTGCCAAGACCCTAATATTACCCCAGGCTCCCAGTTAGCGGAGGCCCAGATCTCGCTGAGCCAGCAGGTACACACAGCACTAGTATCGCTCTATATCAGCAGGAAAGAGGGCTACAGTCACATGACCTCCCCTCCCTCTCTGTAATGTCACATGACCTCCCCCTGCCCTCTCTGTAATGTCACATGACCTCCCCCTGCCCTCTCTGTAATGTCACATGACCTCCCCCTGCCCTCTCTGTAATGTCACATGACCTCCCCTCTCTGTAATGTCACATGACCTCCCTCTGCCCTCTCTGTAATGTCACATGACCTCCCCCTGCCCTCTCTGTAATGTCACATGACCTCCCCTCTCTGTAATGTCACATGACCTCCCCCTGCCCTCTCTGTAATGTCACATGACCTCCCCTGCCCTCTCTGTAATGTCACATGACCTCCCCCTGCCCTCTCTGTAATGTCACATGACCTCCCCCTTCCCTCTGTAATGTCACATGACCTCCCCCTGCCCTCTCTGTAATGTCACATGACCTCCCCCTGCCCTCTCTGTAATGTCACATGACCTCCCCTGCCCTCTCTGTAATGTCACATGACCTCCCCTCCCTCTCTGTAATGTCACATGACCTCCCCTCCCTCTCTGTAATGTCACATGACCTCCCCTGCCCTCTCTGTAATGTGACATGACCTCCCCCTGCCCTCTGTAATGTCACATGACCTCCCCTCTCTGTAATGTCACATGACCTCCCCTCTCTGTAATGTCACATGACCTCCCCCTGCCCTCTCTGTAATGTCACATGACCTCCCCTCCCTCTCTGTAATGTCACATGACCTCCCCTCCCTCTCTGTAATGTCACATGACCTCCCCCTGCCCTCTCTGTAATGTCACATGACCTCCCCCTGCCCTCTCTGTAATGTCACATGACCTCCCCCTGCCCTCTCTGTAATGTCACATGACCTCCCCCTGCCCTCTCTGTAATGTCACATGACCTCCCCTTCCCTCTGTAATGTCACATGACCTCCCCCTGCCCTCTCTGTAATGTCACATGACCTCCCCTGCCCTCTCTGTAATGTCACATGACCTCCCCTCCCTCTCTGTAATGTCACATGACCTCCCCTCCCTCTCTGTAATGTCACATGACCTCCCCTCCCTCTCTGTAATGTCACATGACCTCCCCCTGCCCTCTGTAATGTCACATGACCTCCCCCTGCCCTCTCTGTAATGTCACATGACCTCCCCTCTCTGTAATGTCACATGACCTCCCCTCTCTGTAATGTCACATGACCTCCCCCTGCCCTCTCTGTAATGTCACATGACCTCCCCCTCCCTCTCTGTAATGTCACATGACCTCCCCCTGCCCTCTCTGTAATGTCACATGACCCTCTCTCTCTGTAATGTCACATGACCTCCCCTCCCTCTCTGTAATGTCACATGACCTCCCCTCCCTCTCTGTAATGTCACATGACCTCCCCTCCCTCTCTGTAATGTCACATGACCTCCCCCTGCCCTCTCTGTAATGTCACATGACCCTCTCTCTGTAATGTCACATGACCTCCCCCTGCCCGCGCTGTAATGTCACATGACCCTCTCTCTCTGTAATGTCACATGACCCCCCCCTGCCCGCGCTGTAATGTCACATGACCTCCCCCTGCCCGCGCTGTAATGTCACATGACCTCCCCCTGCCCGCGCTGTAATGTCACATGACCTCCCCCTGCCCGCGCTGTAATGTCACATGACCCTCTCTCTCTGTAATGTCACATGACCTCCCCCTGCCCGCGCTGTAATGTCACATGACCCTCTCTCTCTGCAATGTCACATGACCTCCCCCTGCCCGCGCTGTAATGTCACATGACCTCCCCCTGCCCTCTCTGTAATGTCACATGACCCTCTCTCTCTGTAATGTCACATGACCCCCCCCTGCCCGCGCTGTAATGTCACATGACCTCCCCCTGCCCGCGCTGTAATGTCACATGATCTCCCCCTGCCCGCGCTGTAATGTGACATGACCCTCTCTCTCTGTAATGTCACATGACCTCCCCCTGCCCGCGCTGTAATGTCACATGACCTCCCCCTGCCCGCGCTGTAATGTCACATGACCTCCCCCTGCCCGCGCTGTAATGTCACATGACCCTCTCTCTCTGTAATGTCACATGACCCCCCCCCTGCCCGCGCTGTAATGTCACATGACCCTCTCTCTCTGTAATGTCACATGACCTCCCCCTGCCCGCGCTGTAATGTCACATGACCCTCTCTC
Organism: Ascaphus truei; assembly: GCF_040206685.1. Taxonomy (NCBI): domain Eukaryota; kingdom Metazoa; phylum Chordata; class Amphibia; order Anura; family Ascaphidae; genus Ascaphus; species Ascaphus truei. The sequence goes on from NC_134483.1 coordinate 552,722,672, forward strand.
TCTGTAATGTCACATGACCTCCCCCTGCCCGCGCTGTAATGTCACATGACCCTCTCTCTCTGCAATGTCACATGACCTCCCCCTGCCCGCGCTGTAATGTCACATGACCTCCCCCTGCCCTCTCTGTAATGTCACATGACCCTCTCTCTCTGTAATGTCACATGACCCCCCCCTGCCCGCGCTGTAATGTCACATGACCCCCCCCTGCCCGCGCTGTAATGTCACATGACCTCCCCCTGCCCACGCTGTAATGTCACATGACCCCCCCCTGCCCGCGCTGTAATGTCACATGACCTCCCCCTGCCCGCGCTGTAATGTCACATGACCTCCCCCTGCCCGCGCTGTAATGTCACATGACCCTCTCTCTCTGTAATGTCACATGACCCCCCCTGCCCGCGCTGTAATGTCACATGACCTCCCCCTGCCCGCGCTGTAATGTCACATGACCCTCTCTCTCTGTAATGTCACATGACCCCCCCCCTGCCCGCGCTGTAATGTCACATGACCTCCCCCTGCCCGCGCTGTAATGTCACATGACGCCCAGAATGAGCCTCCAGTTCCCCGGGGGAGAACACTCCGCTTTGTACACACTGGGTCAGCGGCTGCTACAAACCCTAAAACGTTCCTGTGGTGTATTGGGTACTTCCTGGTCACTGTCATGTGATGCTGTGATGTCACCACTCTGACCTCTGCCCCAGGAAGCAGAGTGAGAGCCGCTCAGTCACATCAGGGAGGTAACCAGGACAATGGAACCTGTCAGCAGCAATAAAGAAGGACCGTTCAGTCCCAACAAGGTAGTGTGTTATTGTGAAGCATTAACACGTCGTCACAACAGTTCCCACACACGTCACTGCCACGGGTCACGGCCGGGTTGCCACCTTCGACTGACGGTCAACCCGGAGATTTTTTTTTTTAAATGACACTGTGTTGCCATGACAACGGGACGCTATGTAACGTCACGCGGCGTCAAGTCGCCATGACAACGTGGCACCGCATGACGTCGTGACATGTGGCGTCTCATTGTCATGGCAACGAGCATCACGTGATGCTGTTACGTCACGTGACGTTCCCGTTGGCATGGCAACGCAGCGCCATTTGACGCCGCGCAGCCATATTGAGAGTAGTTGCAGGGGGAGATGGCGGGAGACTGCTATTGCGGGCACTATTGCTGCGTTAATGGTATATGGAATTATACCTTACATCATTTCTATTATTTATAACTAACGCTGATCACAATTGTTGCAGACAGAGTCGTCGCTGATCAATATTAATTTATTACAATGTTTACCTCAGTTTACTTGAGTTAATTTAACAAAGGAGAAGAGAGAGAGGGGAGAAGAGAGAGAGAGGGAGAAGAGAGAGAGAGGGGAGAAGAGAGAGAGAGGGGAGAAGAGAGAGAGAGGGGAGAAGAGAGAGAGAGGGAGAAGAGAGAGAGAGGGGAGAAGAGAGAGAGAGGGGAGAAGAGAGAGAGAGGGGCGAAGAGAGAGAGAGGGGCGAAGAGAGAGAGAGGGGCGAAGAGAGAGAGAGGGGCGAAGAGAGAGAGAGGGGCGAAGAGAGAGAGAGGGGCGAAGAGAGAGAGAGGGGAGAAGAGAGAGAGAGGGGAGAAGAGAGAGAGAGGGGAGAAGAGAGAGAGAGGGGAGAAGAGAGAGAGAGGGGCGAAGAGAGAGAGAGGGGCGAAGAGAGAGAGAGGGGCGAAGAGAGAGAGAGGGGCGAAGAGAGAGAGAGGGGCGAAGAGAGAGAGAGGGGCGAAGAGAGAGAGAGGGGCGAAGAGAGAGAGAGGGGCGAAGAGAGAGAGAGGGGAGAAGAGAGAGAGAGGGGAGAAGAGAGAGAGAGGGGAGAAGAGAGAGAGAGGGGAGAAGAGAGAGAGAGGGGAGAAGAGAGAGGGGAGAAGAGAGAGAGAGGGGCGAAGAGAGAGAGAGGGGCGAAGAGAGAGAGAGGGGCGAAGAGAGAGAGAGGGGAGAAGAGAGAGAGAGGGGAGAAGAGAGAGAGAGGGGAGAAGAGAGAGAGAGGGGCGAAGAGAGAGAGAGGGGCGAAGAGAGAGAGAGGGGCGAAGAGAGAGAGAGGGGCGAAGAGAGAGAGAGGGGCGAAGAGAGAGAGAGGGGCGAAGAGAGAGAGAGGGGCGAAGAGAGAGAGAGGGGCGAAGAGAGAGAGAGGGGAGAAGAGAGAGAGAGGGGAGAAGAGAGAGAGAGGGGAGAAGAGAGAGAGAGGGGAGAAGAGAGAGAGAGGGGAGAAGAGAGAGAGAGGGGAGAAGAGAGAGAGAGGGGCGAAGAGAGAGAGAGGGGCGAAGAGAGAGAGAGGGGCGAAGAGAGAGAGAGGGGCGAAGAGAGAGAGAGGGGCGAAGAGAGAGAGAGGGGCGAAGAGAGAGAGAGGGGCGAAGAGAGAGAGAGGGGAGAAGAGAGAGAGAGGGGAGAAGAGAGAGAGAGGGGAGAAGAGAGAGGGGCGAAGAGAGAGAGAGGGGCGAAGAGAGAGAGAGGGGCGAAGAGAGAGAGAGGGGCGAAGAGAGAGAGAGGGGCGAAGAGAGAGAGAGGGGCGAAGAGAGAGAGAGGGGCGAAGAGAGAGAGAGGGGAGAAGAGAGAGAGAGGGGAGAAGAGAGAGAGAGGGGAGAAGAGAGAGAGAGGGGAGAAGAGAGAGAGAGGGGAGAAGAGAGAGAGAGGGGAGAAGAGAGAGAGAGGGGCGAAGAGAGAGAGAGGGGCGAAGAGAGAGAGAGGGGAGAAGAGAGAGAGAGGGGAGAAGAGAGAGAGAGGGGAGAAGAGAGAGAGAGGGGAGAAGAGAGAGAGAGGGGCGAAGAGAGAGAGAGGGGCGAAGAGAGAGAGAGGGGCGAAGAGAGAGAGAGGGGCGAAGAGAGAGAGAGGGGCGAAGAGAGAGAGAGGGGCGAAGAGAGAGAGAGGGGCGAAGAGAGAGAGAGGGGAGAAGAGAGAGAGAGGGGAGAAGAGAGAGAGAGGGGAGAAGAGAGAGAGAGGGGAGAAGAGAGAGAGAGGGGCGAAGAGAGAGAGAGAGGGGCGAAGAGAGAGAGAGGGGCGAAGAGAGAGAGAGGGGCGAAGAGAGAGAGAGGGGCGAAGAGAGAGAGAGGGGCGAAGAGAGAGAGGGGGGCGAAGAGAGAGAGGGGGGCGAAGAGAGAGAGGGGGGCGAAGAGAGAGAGGGGGGAGAAGGGAGAGGGGGGGAGAAGGGAGAGGGGGGGAGAAGGGAGAGGGGGGAGAAGGGAGAGGGGGGGAGAAATGAGAGGGGGGGAGGAGGGGGGGGAGAGGGAGGAGGGGGGGGGAGAAGGGAGAGGGGGGGAGAGAAGGGAGACGGGGGGGAGAAGGGAGAGAGGAGGTAAGATACATGGGGGTGGTGTGTGTTCTCTAGCAGGGTTTCTAAGAATGTTACTGTGTTACTTGTGTGCCAATCGATCTTGTCTAATAAAAACTACAACTCCCATGATCCCCTGCGTGTGAGCATGTGCAGTAGAGCATAGGGCTGTGACCCGGATGTAGTAGGCAGTGAAATGCACACAGATAGTCCCGTGAGAAATGCAAAGTGTGAGTGATGTAGCAATGAGAAGTCACTTACTGTGCTGCCCTGTCTGCAACAACCCGCCCACCCGGAGATTTCAGGGGCAAACCCGGAGCCCGGAGAAGGGGGTGCCAAACCCGAAGTCTCCGGGTGAAACCCGGACAGGTGGCAACCCCGGTCACGGTGTAAAGACGCACAAGTCCTTCGTCCAGGAGAATTTATAATAAATAGCAGTGCGGGAGCTCCCTGCGGAGAATGTTAGATCGGTGACACGGACAGACGGGCGACCCAACGATGCCTCGGAAATCCAGAATGTACAAACCCTCCCCAAGGTCACAGTGCTAGAGTAAAGCCGGGCAAGGGACCTCCGCCACCGGGCAAGGGGCCTCCGCCACCGGGCAAGGGGCCTCCGCCACCGGGCAAGGGACCTCCGCCACCGGGCAAGGGACCTCCGCCACCGGGCAAGGGGCCTCCGCCACCGGGCAAGGGGCCTCCGCCACCGGGCAAGGGACCTCCGCCACCGGGCAAGGGACCTCCGCCACCGGGCAAGGGACCTCCGCCACCGGGCAAGGGGCCTCCGCCACCGGGCAAGGGGCCTCCGCCACCGGGCAAGGGGCCTCCGCCACCGGGCAAGGGGCCTCCGCCACCGGGCAAGGGGCCTCCGCCACCGGGCAAGGGACCTCCGCCACCGGGCAAGGGACCTCCGCCACCGGGCAAGGGACCTCCGCCACCGGGCAAGGGGCCTCCGCCACCGGGCAAGGGACCTCCGCCACCGGGCAAGGGGCCTCCGCCACCGGGCAAGGGACCTCCGCCACCGGGCAAGGGACCTCCGCCACCGGGCAAGGGACCTCCGCCACCGGGCAAGGGACCTCCGCCACCGGGCAAGGGACCTCCGCCACCGCGTCCTGGCTCACATCGAAGTAGTTTCTGCGCCACAGTGGAGGTGATATGCAGTGAGGTTTCTGGGTGCCTTATTGCCTCGATGACATGATGAGCGAGGGAGAAGAATCCCGCATTCTACCCCAGCTATGCGGTGAGGGTCTCTCCATGAAACACACACAGGAAAGAGGTGGTCTCCTCCCGGCCGGTGCCTGGAGATGTGAGATATGGAGACCACCCTGCACTCCGTTCTCGCTCACTCGGCTGACTCCGGAATAATGTTCACCATCAGCGTGTCGCACCCGCGTCTCACGATCATGGTGAGTTTGGGCTGCGTGTGAACAGCGTCGTATATATCGTCCGAAGACTGAGCCTTCTGGGCGTTAATCTCCAAAACCACGTCCCCGGCCTTCAGCCCCGCCCTGGGGAGAGATCATTACTATAATATGCACAGTATGAGGCCTTCAGCCCCGCCCTGGGGAGAGATCATTACTATAATATACACAGTATGAGGCCTTCAGCCCAGCCCTGGGGAGAGATCATTACTATAATATGCACAGTATGAGGCCTTCAGCCCCACCCTGGGGAGAGATCATTACTATAATATGCACAGTATGAGGCCTTCAGCCCCGCCCTGGGGAGAGATCATTACTATAATATGCACAGTATGAGGCCTTCAGCCCAGCCCTGGGGAGAGATCATTACTATAATATACACAGTATGAGGCCTTCAGCCCCGCCCTGGGGAGAGATCATTACTATAATATGCACAGTATGAGGCCTTCAGCCCCGCCCTGGGGAGAGATCATTACTATAATATGCACAGTATGAGGCCTTCAGCCCCGCCCTGGGGAGAGATCATTACTGTAATATGCACAGTATGAGGCCTTCAGCCCCGCTCTGGGGAGAGATCATTACTGTAATTTACACAGTATGAGGCCTTCAGCCCCGCCCTGGGGAGAGATCATTACTATAATATGCACAGTATGAGGCCTTCAGCCCAGCCCTGGGGAGAGATCATTACTATAATATGCACAGTATGAGGCCTTCAGCCCCGCCCTGGGGAGAGATCATTACTATAATATGCACAGTATGAGGCCTTCAGCCCAGCCCTGGGGAGAGATCATTACTATAATATACACAGTATGAGGCCTTCAGCCCCGCCCTGGGGAGAGATCATTACTATAATATGCACAGTATGAGGCCTTCAGCCCCGCCCTGGGGAGAGATCATTACTATAATATGCACAGTATGAGGCCTTCAGCCCCGCCCTGGGGAGAGATCATTACTATAATATGCACAGTATGAGGCCTTCAGCCCCGCCCTGGGGAGAGATCATTACTATAATATGCACAGTATGAGGCCTTCAGCCCCGCCCTGGGGAGAGATCATTACTATAATATACACAGTATGAGGCCTTCAGCCCCGCCCTGGGGAGAGATCATTACTATAATATACACAGTATGAGGCCTTCAGCCCCGTCCTGGGGAGAGATCATTACTATAATATACACAGTATGAGGCCTTCAGCCCCGTCCTGGGGAGAGATCATTACTATAATATACACAGTATGAGGCCTTCAGCCCCGCCCTGGGGAGAGATCATTACTGTAATATACACAGTATGAGGCCTTCAGCCCAGCCCTGGGGAGAGATCATTACTGTAATATACACAGTATGAGGCCTTCAGCCCCGCCCTGGGGAGAGATCATTACTATAATATACACAGTATGAGGCCTTCAGCCCCGCTCTGGGGAGAGATCATTACTATAATATACACAGTATGAGGCCTTCAGCCCCGTCCTGGGGAGAGATCATTACTATAATATGCACAGTATGAGGCCTTCAGCCCCGCCCTGGGGAGAGATCATTACTGTAATATACACAGTATGAGGCCTTCAGCCCCGCCCTGGGGAGAGATCATTACTATAATATGCACAGTATGAGGCCTTCATCCCCGCCCTGGGGAGAGATCATTACTATAATATACACAGTATGAGGCCTTCAGCCCCGCCCTGGGGAGAGATCATTACTATAATATGCACAGTATGAGGCCTTCAGCCCCGCCCTGGGGAGAGATCATTACTATAATATGCACAGTATGAGGCCTTCAGCCCAGCCCTGGGGAGAGATCATTACTATAATATGCACAGTATGAGGCCTTCAGCCCCGCCCTGGGGAGAGATCATTACTATAATATGCACAGTATGAGGCCTTCAGCCCCGCCCTGGGGAGAGATCATTACTATAATATGCACAGTATGAGGCCTTCAGCCCCGCCCTGGGGAGAGATCATTACTATAATATGCACAGTATGAGGCCTTCAGCCCCGCCCTGGGGAGAGATCATTACTGTAATATGCACAGTATGAGGCCTTCAGCCCCGCTCTGGGGAGAGATCATTACTGTAATTTACACAGTATGAGGCCTTCAGCCCCGCCCTGGGGAGAGATCATTACTATAATATGCACAGTATGAGGCCTTCAGCCCAGCCCTGGGGAGAGATCATTACTATAATATGCACAGTATGAGGCCTTCAGCCCCGCCCTGGGGAGAGATCATTACTATAATATGCACAGTATGAGGCCTTCAGCCCAGCCCTGGGGAGAGATCATTACTATAATATACACAGTATGAGGCCTTCAGCCCCGCCCTGGGGAGAGATCATTACTATAATATGCACAGTATGAGGCCTTCAGCCCCGCCCTGGGGAGAGATCATTACTATAATATGCACAGTATGAGGCCTTCAGCCCCGCCCTGGGGAGAGATCATTACTATAATATGCACAGTATGAGGCCTTCAGCCCCGCCCTGGGGAGAGATCATTACTATAATATGCACAGTATGAGGCCTTCAGCCCCGCCCTGGGGAGAGATCATTACTATAATATACACAGTATGAGGCCTTCAGCCCCGCCCTGGGGAGAGATCATTACTATAATATACACAGTATGAGGCCTTCAGCCCCGTCCTGGGGAGAGATCATTACTATAATATACACAGTATGAGGCCTTCAGCCCCGTCCTGGGGAGAGATCATTACTATAATATACACAGTATGAGGCCTTCAGCCCCGCCCTGGGGAGAGATCATTACTGTAATATACACAGTATGAGGCCTTCAGCCCAGCCCTGGGGAGAGATCATTACTGTAATATACACAGTATGAGGCCTTCAGCCCCGCCCTGGGGAGAGATCATTACTATAATATACACAGTATGAGGCCTTCAGCCCCGCTCTGGGGAGAGATCATTACTATAATATACACAGTATGAGGCCTTCAGCCCCGTCCTGGGGAGAGATCATTACTATAATATGCACAGTATGAGGCCTTCAGCCCCGCCCTGGGGAGAGATCATTACTGTAATATACACAGTATGAGGCCTTCAGCCCCGCCCTGGGGAGAGATCATTACTATAATATGCACAGTATGAGGCCTTCATCCCCGCCCTGGGGAGAGATCATTACTATAATATACACAGTATGAGGCCTTCAGCCCCGCCCTGGGGAGAGATCATTACTATAATATGCACAGTATGAGGCCTTCAGCCCCGCCCTGGGGAGAGATCATTACTATAATATGCACAGTATGAGGCCTTCAGCCCAGCCCTGGGGAGAGATCATTACTATAATATGCACAGTATGAGGCCTTCAGCCCCGCCCTGGGGAGAGATCATTACTATAATATGCACAGTATGAGGCCTTCAGCCCCGCCCTGGGGAGAGATCATTACTATAATATGCACAGTATGAGGCCTTCAGCCCCGCCCTGGGGAGAGATCATTACTGTAATATACACAGTATGAGGCCTTCAGCCCAGCCCTGGGGAGAGATCATTACTATAATATGCACAGTATGAGGCCTTCAGCCCCGCCCTGGGGAGAGATCATTACTATAATATGCACAGTATGAGGCCTTCAGCCCCGCCCTGGGGAGAGATCATTACTATAATATGCACAGTATGAGGCCTTCAGCCCAGCCCTGGGGAGAGATCATTACTATAATATGCACAGTATGAGGCCTTCAGCCCCGCCCTGGGGAGAGATCATTACTATAATATGCACAGTATGAGGCCTTCAGCCCCGTCCTGGGGAGAGATCATTACTATAATATGCACAGTATGAGGCCTTCAGCCCCGTCCTGGGGAGAGATCATTACTATAATATGCACAGTATGAGGCCTTCAGCCCCGTCCTGGGGAGAGATCATTACTATAATATGCACAGTATGAGGCCTTCAGCCCCGCCCTGGGGAGAGATCATTACTGTAATATACACAGTATGAGGCCTTCAGCCCAGCCCTGGGGAGAGATCATTACTATAATATACACAGTATGAGGCCTTCAGCCCCGCCCTGGGGAGAGATCATTACTATAATATGCACAGTATGAGGCCTTCAGCCCCGCCCTGGGGAGAGATCATTACTATAATATGCACAGTATGAGGCCTTCAGCCCAGCCCTGGGGAGAGATCATTACTATAATATGCACAGTATGAGGCCTTCAGCCCCGCCCTGGGGAGAGATCATTACTATAATATGCACAGTATGAGGCCTTCAGCCCAGCCCTGGGGAGAGATCATTACTATAATATGCACAGTATGAGGCCTTCAGCCCCGCCCTGGGGAGAGATCATTACTATAATATGCACAGTATGAGGCCTTCAGCCCCGTCCTGGGGAGAGATCATTACTATAATATGCACAGTATGAGGCCTTCAGCCCCGTCCTGGGGAGAGATCATTACTATAATATGCACAGTATGAGGCCTTCAGCCCCGTCCTGGGGAGAGATCATTACTATAATATGCACAGTATGAGGCCTTCAGCCCCGCCCTGGGGAGAGATCATTACTGTAATATACACAGTATGAGGCCTTCAGCCCAGCCCTGGGGAGAGATCATTACTATAATATACACAGTATGAGGCCTTCAGCCCCGCCCTGGGGAGAGATCATTACTATAATATGCACAGTATGAGGCCTTCAGCCCCGCCCTGGGGAGAGATCATTACTATAATATGCACAGTATGAGGCCTTCAGCCCAGCCCTGGGGAGAGATCATTACTATAATATACACAGTATGAGGCCTTCAGCCCCGCCCTGGGGAGAGATCATTACTATAATATACACAGTATGAGGCCTTCAGCCCCGCCCTGGGGAGAGATCATTACTATAATATACACAGTATGAGGCCTTCAGCCCAGCCCTGGGGAGAGATCATTACTATAATATGCACAGTATGAGGCCTTCAGCCCCGCCCTGGGGAGAGATCATTACTATAATATGCACAGTATGAGGCCTTCAGCCCCGCCCTGGGGAGAGATCATTACTGTAATATACACAGTATGAGGCCTTCAGCCCCGCCCTGGGGAGAGATCATTACTGTAATATACACAGAATGAGGCCTTCAGCCCCGCCCTGGGGAGAGATCATTACTATAATATGCACAGTATGAGGCCTTCAGCCCAGCCCTGGGGAGAGATCATTACTATAATATACACAGTATGAGGCCTTCAGCCCCGCCCTGGGGAGAGATCATTACTATAATATGCACAGTATGAGGCCTTCAGCCCAGCCCTGGGGAGAGATCATTACTATAATATACACAGTATGAGGCCTTCAGCCCCGCCCTGGGGAGAGATCATTACTATAATATACACAGTATGAGGCCTTCAGCCCCGTCCTGGGGAGAGATCATTACTATAATATACACAGTATGAGGCCTTCAGCCCAGCCCTGGGGAGAGATCATTACTATAATATACACAGTATGAGGCCTTCAGCCCAGCCCTGGGGAGAGATCATTACTATAATATGCACAGTATGAGGCCTTCAGCCCAGCCCTGGGGAGAGATCATTACTATAATATGCACAGTATGAGGCCTTCAGCCCCGCCCTGGGGAGAGATCATTACTATAATATGCACAGTATGAGGCCTTCAGCCCCGCCCTGGGGAGAGATCATTACAATAATATGCACAGTATGAGGCCTTCAGCCCCGCCCTGGGGAGAGATCATTACTATAATATGCACAGTATGAGGCCTTCAGCCCCGCCCTGGGGAGAGATCATTACTATAATATGCACAGTATGAGGCCTTCAGCCCCGCCCTGGGGAGAGATCATTACTATAATATGCACAGTATGAGGCCTTCAGCCCAGCCCTGGGGAGAGATCATTACTATAATATGCACAGTATGAGGCCTTCAGCCCAGCCCTGGGGAGAGATCATTACTATAATATGCACAGTATGAGGCCTTCAGCCCCGCCCTGGGGAGAGATCATTACTATAATATACACAGTATGAGGCCTTCAGCCCAGCCCTGGGGAGAGATCATTACTATAATATACACAGTATGAGGCCTTCAGCCCAGCCCTGGGGAGAGATCATTACTATAATATACACAGTATGAGGGCGACGTGGGGGCTGCGCACACTAACGCGAGTGGTGACGCGGGGTGCTGCAGATACCAACGTGGGGGGCGACGCGGGGCGCTGTAGTCACCAACGTGAGGGGGGCGACGCGGGGCGCTGCAGTCACCAACGTGGGGGGGGCGACGCAGGGCGCTGATGACACCAACGTGGGGGGGCGACGCGGGGTGCTGCAGTCACCAACGTGAGGGGGGCGACGCGGGGTGCTGCAGTCACCAACGTGAGGGGGCGACGCGGGGTGCTGCAGTCACCAACGTGAGGGGGGCGGCGCGGGGTGCTGCAGTCACCAACGTGAGGGGGCGGCGCGGGGCGCTGAAGACACCAACGTGGGGGGGCGACGCGGGGCGCTGCAGTCACCAACGTGGGGGGGCGACGCAGGGCGCTGAAGACACCAACGTGGGGGGCGATGCGGGGTGCTGCAGTCACCAACGTGAGGGGGCGACGCGGGGTGCTGCAGTCACCAACGTGAGGGGGGCGACGCGGGGTGCTGCAGTCACCAACGTGAGGGGGGCGACGCGGGGTGCTGCAGTCACCAACGTGAGGGGGCGACGCGGGGCGCTGCAGTCACCAACGTGAGGGGGCGACGCGGGGCGCTGAAGACACCAACGTGGGGGGGCGACGCGGGGTGCTGCAGTCACCAACGTGAGGGGGGCGACGCGGGGTGCTGCAGTCACCAACGTGAGGGGGGCGACGCGGGGTGCTGCAGTCACCAACGTGGGGGGGCGACGCGGGGCGCTGCAGTCACCAACGTGAGGGGGCGACGCGGGGCGCTGAAGACACCAACGTGGGGGGCGACGCGGGGTGCTGCAGTCACCAACGTGAGGGGGGCGACGCGGGGTGCTGCCGTCACCAACGTGAGGGGGGCGACGCGGGGTGCTGCAGTCACCAACGTGGGGGGGGGCGACGCGGGGTGCTGCAGTCACCAACGTGGGGGGGGGCGACGCGGGGTGCTGCAGTCACCAACGTGGGGGGGCGACGCAGGGTGCTGAAGACACCAACGTGGCGGGGCGCTGCAGTCACCAACGTGAGGGGGGCGACGCGGGGTGCTGCAGTCACCAACGTGAGGGGGCGACGCGGGGTGCTGCAGTCACCAACGTGAGGGGGCGACGCGGGGCGCTGCAGTCACCAACGTGGGGGGGCGACGCGGGGCGCTGAAGACACCAACGTGGGGGGCGACGCGGGGTGCTGCAGTCACCAACGTGAGGGGGCGACGCGGGGCGCTGAAGACACCAACGTGGGGGGGCGACGCGGGGTGCTGCAGTCACCAACGTGAGGGGGCGACGCAGGGCGCTGAAGACACCAACGTGGGGGGGCGACGCGGGGCGCTGCAGTCACCAACGTGAGGAGGCGACGCAGGGCGCTGAAGACACCAACGTGGGGGGGCGACGCAGGGCGCTGAAGACACCAACGTGGGGGGGCGATGCGGGGAGCTGCAGATACCAACGTGGGGGGCAACGCAGAGCGCTGCAGTCACCAACGTGGGGGGGCGACACGGTGGCGCAGATACCAACATGGAGGGCAACACGGGGCGCTGCGGTCACTGACGTGAGGGTGACACGGGCGCTGCGGTCACTGACGTGAGGGTGACACGGGGCGCTGCGGTCACTGACGTGAGGGTGACATGGGGCGCTGCGGTCACTGACGTGAGGGTGACACTTACTGATGGGCTGGGGACCCGATGATCACTTTGTGGATCAGGACACCATGGGACACGTCTGGAAAGCTGGGATCTCGAAGCTTCAGCTCAGCAAGGATCCTGGGAGGACAGAGGCAGGTATATATATAGATATCTTTTGAATAAAATGGTCTTTTAGTTTAACCCTTTGGCCAAAGTGTTGTAAGCCCTTGAGCCCCTCCAAGGCAGACCACATCTCAAGGGTCCTAACACTAAAATTAATTCTTAATAACCTGTACATTACCAGGAAGAATGATCTATAATAAGTCTGTCAAAAATAGTTGTATAGTTCTAAGTCTGATTGAAGCTCTTATTTTAAATATATATTGCCATGCTCAGTAGCGCTCCTCTTTGACACCTATACGTATATATATATATATATATATATATATATATATATATATATATATATATATATATATATATATATATATATATATATATATATTGTGACAAACGCCCCTCTTTTGTAGTGCTGACGTCTGTCTGGGTTCTTCCCGACACAGTCTTCTAGGGTTAATTATACAACAAACAGGATCATGCAAAGTATTAAGCTGCTTAACTCAGGCTTCTGCCTGCTTTATTTTCATCCAAGTAAGGTACTGCAGCTTTAACATGTATAGGTTAGAGGTACTCAGATACTTTCATTCAGCAGTTCACACATTTCAGTGTTACAATATTTCCCACACTGTTATTTCAAGAAATAAAACCAAAATCATATAAGCAAATCCTATCCCTTTCAGGGATCTAACTACACATCAGAATCAGTCTCTCTAACAGCTGCTGGCCAACTAAACTGGTTCCCCAGCTTAAAACAATGCTCTCTCATTTAGGGACACAAGATACAGCACAGTCTTTTAGCAACAGCAGTAACCATTTGTTTTGTCTTATCTGTTCGTGGAGTCCAGGCAAATCCTCTGGTACTGTGATACGTGGAGGGGCCGTCAACCCCGATACTGGATGCAGGGGAGCAGCGATACCCCCAGCCTCCAGGCTCCAAGGAGAGAGAGTGAAATGCAAAATCTCTCTGCTCTAAATACCTGTGCATGTGATTAGAAGAGCAGGTGAGGGAGAACTAGAGCCATTGTAATCTGTGGTCTGGATTTTCCATCCAGCTGCCTGAGTTAATGTGAAGCTGTGGAACGGATCATTTTTAGCTATTCCTGCACTTTCTGCTCTAAAATGGGGCAGAAAGCTGCCTAACATCTTTGGACTATGTCACATATCCCCCTCCCCAGCTCACACCTACTGGGGTGAGCGGCCATGGACCTCACTGGGGTGAGCGTCCTACCTGAAATACTTGAGCTAACTCCTCAGTACAACATTAAGTATTCACATGATACGAATATGAACTTTTTCCATGGCAATTATGGACAATAGGTTTCGTCATAAGAGACTATACTTGGCAAACATATTTTGTTGCTCTCTATTAGGGAACTATTTTGAAAAATAAGTGTCTAGCACACATTCTTACAACCCAGGATATGCTAAATATATTCACAAAACCAAACAATTTCTATTATCTCCCTGGGTTTTTCTACTGTAGAATATGAACCTCATTATATATTTACCAACCGAAAGGGCCATCAACCCTGTATATTGATTTGTAGTTTAGCTACATTTTCAACACAGAGAACCAATATAACACTGTAACATTGACAAAATGCTTATTCTAGAGGCCTAATATACCTTAACTACAATAGCTTATTTGCATAGTTAAGTGTCCGTGACATAGTCCACACGTGTAATAACAAAAAAAATATCGGTCAATTCCCCAAACACATTTTTTTTTTCTTTGACTTCCAGTCCATTACATTTTCTGACTTTATTTCATAGGCCGCTGCAAACTGCAAATGACTGGACTGTTTCTTTAGCTTCTGACGGAACTCTGGGGCCGGATAGTCTTTGTCTTTATATTGTGGCCCAGAGTGGCGAGATCCGGAAAAATTCAAGGCCAGCGTTGACCTTCGTCGCTTTTGATTTGCGACCTTTGAACCTTTATGGTACTTAGAAGATGAAGCACTGATTACCTGGAGCACCTTCACCTTGATGGGGCTCTCACTAACTCCGGCTGTACCCTGTGGTATTTTACCTTTGCAGCCGGCAGGCATGTAGTCTTGGACCTCTCTTTCCTGAGGTCTACATTTATTCAGGCGGAAGTACCGCTGGATAACCAGTGACGCATTTCTCAGGGTTTGATAGCGAATCCTGTTCTGTGTCATCCTAGTCAGAGACTGGATTTTTATAGTTGCTCCTTTCATAATGAGGAACCTGTTTCGTACCATGCGGGCACGGTAGAATGATTGAAGAACACAGGCTGCTTTATTCCGGTGATTGAACCGACGAATTTTCATCCATCTGTAGGCAGCCTGTAGGATGATAGTTGCGGCGCGTTTACGCCGATAATTTTCTCTTTCCCTTCTTCCTTGGACAAGAGCTTTGCAGTGCTTCTGAATTATTCTAATGCTTTTCTCCTTTTTCAAAATGTTAAGTTCCTCCACGAGAGAATTTTGTTTTGTGCATACATGTCGCAATTCTGTTCTCAGAGCGTCCATTTCTTCCTGGTGCTGGCTCTGAGTGTGCATCAGTGCTTCCTGCACTTCTAATTTTTCCTGAGTCAACTGTTTCTTTACTTTTTCTGCTTGGTCAGTCAAATCTGAATTTTCCAATTTCAGAGTCTCATTTTCTTGCTTTACAGTCTCTAACTCACTTAGGGCATTCTCATGGGTTCGCTTCAACATTCCCAGCTCTGTGTTCAGACCGTGGCCCTCCAGGCGTAAGTGTTGCACCTCTGTGCTGAGCGCATGAACCTCTTGTAGAGCCTTCCCGTATTTCTGTTTTAGGATAGCAATCAATTTGTCAGACTTAATCTGTTTTTCATCCCTGGTGGCAATTACGGTGTTGGCCTTTTCCAGATTAGCCGTCACCTCTTCCATCTCACTCCGTAAGAGAGACTCTGTTTTCTTCAAAGCCTCGTGCTCTTGTAAAGCTGGAAGTATACACCTCTGTAACTCGGCGTTCGCTTCTCGCTCCTTGTTCCAACATTCTCGCACCTTATTGTTAGATTCTTGCTTATTCTTCCAACATTCTCGCTCCTTCATCAATCCCTGCCGCAGGACTTCATAATCATGGCGGGCAGCTTGGAGTGCAGAAACCAAAGCCTCTTTATCCTGGTTCAAGGATTCAGCTTCCCTTTGCTCCTCCTTTTCCTTTGCCACTGTTCCCGTGACAATTCTGCCGGTCACTCCGGTCTGCAGCACATCTTGGCGCCTTTCTGACACATGTCCTGACAGCGCAGGTTCAAGTGGCTCGGTCACTTCCCCTGTGACTTGAGGAACAGTTTTCTTTTTCTTCTTTCTTTTTGCTTTATTAGCTCCAGAGATATCAGTGGTACTGGGCACAAGCACACTGGTATCAGCTTCCACATCTTGCTTGCACTCATAGGGCGTTGCTTGTTTTTGCAGCTGTTTGTCTTTGAAATTTTTGGGGCACACATCTTCCATGTGACCTACTTTATGACAGGTCCAGCATACTAAATTCATCTGTGGGTACGGCTCTCCTCCAGGGGCCACATACGAGTCGCCATCATCATCATCATCGTATGGCCTGAAGGGACACTGTTTTTCATGATTATGTACATTACAAAACAAACATTTCACGTCGGCCATTTTAGAAACCCGGCAGGGACAATCTGCTAGCTGCAATTTCACTCACTTCAGCCACTTGCATACAGCACTTGCTAGCTGCAAATTCACTCACTTCAGCAAAAGGCATTAGCTTTACAAACAGCACTGGCTAGATGCAATTTTTTTTTTTTTTTTTCTTCAGCAAAACATTTTGGTTTTATTTCTTGAAATAACAGTGTGGGAAATATTGTAACACTGAAATGTGTGAACTGCTGAATGAAAGTATCTGAGTACCTCTAACCTACACATGTTAAAGCTGCAGTACCTTAATTGGATGAAAATAAAGCAGGCAGAAGCCTGAGTTAAGCAGCATAATACTTTGCATGATCCTGTTTGTTGTATAATTAACCCTAGAAGACTGTGTCGGGAAGAACACAGACAGACGTCAGCACTACAAAAGAGGGGCGTTTGTCACATATCGTGGAGTCCAGGCAAATCCTCTGGTACTGTGATACGTGGAGGGGCCGTCAACCCCGATACTGGATGCAGGGGAGCAGCGATACCCCCAGCCTCCAGGCTCCAAGGAGAGAGAGTGAAATGCAAAACCTCTCTGCTCTAAATACCTGTGCATGTGATTAGAAGAGCAGGTGAGGGAGAACTAGAGCCATTGTAATCTGTGGTCTGGATTTTCCATCCAGCTGCCTGAGTTAATGTGAAGCTGTGGAACGGATCATTTTTAGCTATTCCTGCACTTTCTGCTCTAAAATGGGGCAGAAAGCTGCCTAACATCTTTGGACTATGTCACTATATATATATATATATATATATATATATACATACATATGTTATTTTGGGGGTTCAATATGAGCTTATTGGGGTTCTGTATGTTTTGCAATACTGTTCAGCTGGTCCCAGCTGATTTGGAGGGTGGCTCCTCCTTCCCTTACCAGAACTCCCTCCTACTGTCTCTGTACGTTCTACCTATCAATTAGACTGTAAGCTCCTCGGAGCAGGGACTCCTCTTCCTTAATGTTACTTTTATGTCTGAAGCACTTATTCCCATGACCTGTTATTTATATGATTATTTATATGATTGTCACGTGTATTACTAATGTGACGCGCTATGTACATTAATGGCGCTATATAAATAAAGACATACATACATGTTACAGTGTGACCTGTCTGTATATTAGTAATACCCCTCACTACATTATATTATATACTAGCTGAGAGACCCGGCTTTGCCCGGGAGTCACACTGTCCCCCCCCCCACACACTGTCCCCCCTCCCCCACACACTGTCCCCCCCTCCCCCCCCCCCACACACACACACTGTCCCCCCCTCCCCCACACACACACTGCCCCCCCCTCCCCCACACACACACTGCC
Organism: Ascaphus truei; assembly: GCF_040206685.1. Lineage (NCBI taxonomy): Eukaryota > Metazoa > Chordata > Amphibia > Anura > Ascaphidae > Ascaphus > Ascaphus truei. The sequence continues at coordinate 552,740,146 of NC_134483.1, forward strand.
CCCCCTCCCCCCCACACACACTGTCCCCCCCTCCCCCACACACACACTGTCCACCCCCACACACACTGTCCACCCCCACACACACACTGTCCCCTCCCACACACACACTGCCCCCCTCACACACACACTGACCCCCCCTCCCCCACACACACACTGTCCCCCCCTGCACCACACACACACTGTCCCTCCCCCCACCTCGCGCTCCCCCCCCCCCCGGTGCCCGCTTGGTCCCCCGTGACTCGCGCTTCCCCCCCACCCGGCGCCGCTTGGTCCCCCGTGACTCGCGCTCCCCCCCCCGGCGCCCGCTTGGTCCCCCGTGACTCGCGCTCCCCCCCGGTGCCAGAATTAAAGGCGCAGTATATCTGAAGGCGAGTGTTTGCAGCGCGAGTGTCCCATCCCCCACTTTTTCCTGAGAGGGTCACACAGCGATAACAAGAAACTCTGAACTTTATTATAAGACATTGAGTACTCCTGGCGCATGCTCATTGGAACTCCCCATCATTGATGGTAACATAGCAAGCACCATGAAGGCAGAGGTGTCCGTGAACCAGGAGTACATTGGGTATGGTCTGTATGACCCAACACGTAGTTACTTCTAGGTATATCAATCATGATCCTCAATTAGGGCGATATGTCCTTCCGTGATTTGTATTCCAATGGCCATGTCCGGTGATGTCATGAGGTGTGAGAATCAGATGATACTCTGGCCATATGCAAGTGTCTGCACAGCACTATATTTCAGCGGTGATGGTCTTTGGACCTTCCTCACTCAGCGTACCTTGAGCATTGGAGACAAGAGACCAGTCAGTCACCACAAGTCCTATGGTTGGTTCCACACCATGCAGCTTTAGTATTTCAGCTTGAACGGGATTTCCAGTGCACCCCATGGTGCATCTCTTTCACAGTCGCCAGACTTGTTTTCAACTCGTGCAGCGTTATCCTCAACTCCAAATGTACACCTCTTGGAACTTCTCTTTCACAGTCGCCAGACTTGAAGATTTGGGCCTTTCTTGGCCCATTAACTTACTCCGACAGGAGTACCACTGGCGCTCCAGTGACACTTTTCCCCACATACGAACGTGGACACCTTTCTGCCTTATTCTTGAGACCGCATCTTTATATTAGCTGCTTTCCAGGCAAGGACGCTACTTCGGGCCCCGTTGACACGGTTGTACGGCTGGAGTTTTATGGCGACACTCCGCCGTAATTTGGCCCTTTTATCCCGTGTTTTAGTGTAAAGTAGTTTGGGGGTAGTGCAATGGCATTGCAGACGTGCTTTTCGGACTGCCCCGCTTGCTTAGGATGACATAGGATGTGTGTCCGGACTGTATGGCGCCAGTCACGCAGCGTTTACTCACATGGTTTTCTCCCGCCATCCTTCCTAGGATACACATCCCGCAGCATTTCTGGAATGTCAGAATATCTTTTCCTCTTTGTAGCAGCTTTAGTTCCCCAGCACGAGTCCTCTGTTTCTTACGTGCCTCCTGCAATTCTCCTGCCATCTTCCTCATGGTCTCGCTCTGTGACCCCAGTGTCTCTTTTATTTTTTTGATCTCATTATCTTTGGCCTCCAATGGCTTCCGAGCTGGTTCCATTTTCTTTTTAACAGCTTCAGCTTGATCCTGCAGTTCCCGTCTTAGAGCCTCCACCTCTTCCTGGTGCCTGCTCTGCATCAGCGCCTCCATCATATTTTGTAGCTCAGCGGATTTCATTGTTGTTTGCGTTTTCCATGCCGCTTTCTCCTCCGGCGAACTGATTTTTTGGAATAGGGCAGATTTTTCTGCTCCTCCAGCTCTCGCTCCAATTTCTGGGTCTTTTCCCGTTCCCCGTTATTCAGAGTCACCTGGCTCCTAAGCTCCTCTTCCCGTGCTGCTTTGGTGGGGCTTAGTGTGGCCGTCAGCTCGTCAGGTTGCTCTGCAGGGACACGCTGGGCACTCAGATGGTCCTGCAGTATTTGCTCTGCTGGCGTGTGCTGCTCCAGGGACTCATCTTCCTTGTGCAGTACTTTTCTGCATTCACCAGTGCTTCCCGTACTTCTAATTTTTTCTGGATCAATTGCTTCTTTACATCTTCTACTTGGTGAAGCTTCTTAATCTCTTTCACTCACCTGGTCAGCCAAGTCTGAATTTTTCTGTCTCAGAGTTGATTTGCTCTTCTTACAGTCTCTAACCGAACCATGATCTCTCCCTCAGCATCCTTCAATTCCCAGACCTCTGTGCTGCGAGCGTGGACCTCATGGCGTGAGAGTTCCAGCTCTGTGCTGCGAGCGTGGACCTCATGGCGTGAGAGTTCCAGCTCTGTGCTGCGAGCGTGGACCTCATGGCGTGAGAGTTCCAGCTCTGTGCTGCGAGCGTGGACCTCATGGCGTGAGAGTTCCAGCTCTGTGCTGCGAGCGTGGACCTCATGGCGTGAGAGTTCCAGCTCTGTGCTGCGAGCGTGGACCTCATGGCGTGAGAGTTCCAGCTCTGTGCTGCGAGCGTGGACCTCATGGCGTGAGAGTTCCAGCTCTGTGCTGGGGATGTGTATCTCTTCCTGGGAGACTTGGAGCTCTTGATACAGTCTTATTTCTGCTCTCTCCGGTGCTTCCTGCACCCCAGAATTCTCCTGTGTAAATCCTCTCTTTACCCTACCACGTTCTGCTTTGAGCGCGCGAGCCTCTTGCTGAGAAACGCTTAATTTTGTGATGAGGTTTTGAACGTCTTTCTGGGATAACTCGTCATACAGTTTCCAGTCAGTACTTGTTTTCTCTGATTCGCTCGACTTTCTGTACATGGTGGTAGCGGTATCCTTTATCGCCTCAAGGTCAGTCAAATGTGAAGCTTCTTCCTCCCAGCTTTGGTTCTCCATTTTTACTGTCTCTATATCACTCAGGGCCTGATATATATATATATATATATATATATATATATGCATTTATACATTGGCACTCTTGGTGAGAGTGTTCCAGCTCTATTTTGAGAGCGTGAACCTCTTTTTGTGAGATTGTATTGTATTGTATGTCTTTATTTATATAGCGCCATTAGTGTACATAGCGCTTCACAGTAGTAATACATGTGGTAATAAAATAAATAACAGATAATATAAATAACAGATCATGGGAATAAGTGCTTTAGACATAAAAGTAACATTTCGGAAGAGGAGTCCCTGCCCTGAGGAGCTTACATTCTAATTGGTAGGTAGGGAGAACGTACAGAGACAGTAGGAGGGAGTTCTGGTAAGTGCGTCTGCAGGGGGCCAATCTTTATGTATCCTGTGTTCAGAATATCCACAGTGCTATTCATATGCTTCTTTAAGCAAGTGTGTCGTAAGGTGGGTCTTAAAGGTGGCTAGAGAGGGTGCTAGTCGGGTACTGAGGGGAAGGGCATTCCAGAGGTGTGGGGCAGTCAGTGAAAAAGGTTTAAGGCGGGAGAGGGCTTTAGATACAAAGGGGGTAGAAAGTAGACATCCTTGAGCAGAGATGTCCAATTCTCTATGGCAATTGTGAATCTCTTGCAGAGTCTTCATTTTCCTGTTTCAGGTTAGCAATCATTTGATCTGCTCTGCTTTTCAACCATAGCGGCACCGCAGCATCTGCCCTCTCCACACTATTATTCAACTCTTCCAACTCACCCCGTAAGAGGCGCTCTGTATTCTACAAAGCAGCATACTCAAGTAAGGCTGGGCGTATACTCTGCGTTAACCTCCTGTATCTTGGCGTTAGCTTCTCGCTCCTTACCTAAGCGTTCCTGCAGGACTTTATAATCACAGTAGGCAGTTTGGAGTGCAGAGTTTAAGGCATCTTGATTCTGGATCAAGGATTTAGCTTCCCTTCGTTCCTCCTTTCCCTTTGCCGCTGTTCCTGTGACGATTCTGCCCGTCCCTCCGGTCTCCAGCACATCTCAGTGTCTTTCCGACGTACGTTGTCCAGCCATCGCAGGCTCAAATGGTTCAGTCACTTCCTCCTGCTCACACCCCATTGCTTGCTTTCGTAGCTGTGGGATACAGTATTCCTCATGCTGCTCCTGTTGCCACTGTTTATATTTGAGGATGTGGGGACACGATTCTTCCAGGTGACCTGGCTCCTGACAGGCCCAGCATACTGAATCCTTTCGTCACCAGGTTTCCTTTTAGCCGGCATGGCTCCAAGGTTATGGGGTCCTGCGCTCTGGACGCTGGTCACTTCTGCTGCTTTCATCTGCGGGTGCGGCTCTTTTCCTGGGGCCACGTAAGAGTCGTCATCCTCCTCCTCATCATATGGCCTGAAGGGACCCTGTTTTGTATGGTTACGTACATTACAAAACAAATATTTGACGTCGGCATTTTAAAATCCAGTTTTTTTTTTTAAACACCCGACGGGGCAGACTTTATACCACACACACACGTGAGTTGTTCTTACTTCAGCAAAATAAACATTTTTGTTTTCTGCTTGGGTTCATGAACTTAACACATCTTCATCTACTGACCCCCAGAGGCGCAGCATCCCACTTCTGACACCACCTGTTGCAGGATGGCCTCGCGGCAGGGTCAGTAAGACAGACCCGGTATGAAACATTAACTATAGTGGTTTTATTATCCACCAGCCAAATAACCATCAGGGTACTGTACCTTTAACGCAAAATAAAACATGAAATAAATTCCTATTCCCGTTAGGGAAACTAACTCAACTTCTTCAGCCCTATCTACCGGGCAGTCAGCTAATATGGTTATCTGACCCCAAAACAAGTGCTCCACAAACAAAGTACAATAACAAAGTCTCTTGTCTAAATCGCAGCAGCAAACAGACTTTTAACATTGCAGAGTGTTATTTATGGCTTATCTGTTTGTAGGGGATCCCTATCCCAGGGTCTTTGAGTCGCTCCTTCAATCCTTCAGGTTGCCGGTTTCGGGGAGCAGGCTGTGTCCAGCTCGTAGCAATCTTTTATCCTGGGTTGGGGTCCCAGCTGGAGAGAAGTCTCTCTACCCTCCTGGGGAAAAGATAACTCCCTTTGTGCAGGCTACTTCCTGCCTTTTAAACTTTCAGTCTCTCAGGAGTCCTTCCTGCTTAATTAGCTGCAGGTGCAGCAAGCTCACAGAGAGAAACGTAACCTCCTGCACACTGGAACCTATCCACTCTGCTAACTCTTTAGTCCATAAGGACAGTGACTCTGTCACAATATATATGTTTCTGCAGGGGCCAAGCTTTATGCATCAGGTGTTTAGTGTTAGCCATGGTGCTACTCATATGCTTCTTTAAGCAGGTGTGTCTTAAAGGTGGATAGAGAGGGTGCTAGTCGGGTATTGAGGGGAAGGGCTTTCCAGATGTGCGGGGCAGTCAGTGAGAAAGGTTTAAGGCAGGAGAGGGCTTTAGATACAAAGGGGGTAGAAAGAAGACATCCTTGAGCAGAACGCAAGAATCGGGATGGTGCATAGCGAGAAATTAGGGCTGAGATGTACGGAGGAGCAGACGAGTATATATGTATATATATATATGTATATATATATACACACACACACACATATATATTACAGTGTTCGACAAACCTATACATTTGCTCGCCCCGGGCGAGTGGATTTAACATCGTGGCAAGCTCCTATTGGCCCAAGCAGCACACGTTTGGTACTAGGTGGCAAATAGATTTTTTTTGTTCGGCGAGTAGATTTTTTGGTGATATATATATATATATATTATATATATATATATATATATACACAGTGTTCGACAATCCTATACATTTACTCGCCCGGGGCGTGTGGATTTAACCCCCGGGCGTGTAAATATTGGCCCAAGCAGCACGTGTTTTTTTTTTAAATTCCCCCGTTCGCGCTGAAATTTTCTCTGCTCGCGCTAAAAAAAAAACCAAAAAACTCCCCCTACCTGACAGCTGATTGGTGCGCGCTCCCAGGCTTTGTGGGCGCGTGGCCAGGCTCTATATGAGCCTGCCCCCAACGAGCGGCCATTCTTTCTGCCTGGAGATCTGTTGGAGGGTAAGTACTCTCCATGCTGCGGCCCCTCTGCTCCTTCCCTGCAAGCAAACCCGTGCGATCCCCCTGGTCCCCACATGGCTCCCTACTCCCCACCGCGGCAGCTCTCCTGTCCCCTGCTCCTGTCCCCTTCCCCTCCTCCTGTCCCCTCCTCCTGCTCCTGTCCCCTTCCCCTCCTCCTGTCCCCTTCCCCTCGATCCACCGATCGATGTCCGGGGCGGGAGGTCCCCGCTGCTGCAGCCCGGTTGGCTTGCGGGGGGGGGGCTCGGCCCTCACCACGTGCCTCCCATGCGCCAGCTATCTTCATCATGGCGCAGCCGCCGCATGAGGTGGGGGGATGTCGGCCTGCCCCCCCCCTCCCCCCACGAGCTTCATGCCGCCGCGGGCTGGGGGGGAAGAAGCAGCCTGCAGCTTGGCCGTGCACTGTGACATGCCGGCGAGGGGAGCAGGGCAGTGGCGGCCACGGCGGGGCTGACTGTCACCTGGGGCGCCCAGTGGGGGATACCTCACCACGTGCCTCCCACCCACCCTGCTGATTGGGGGGGGGGGGATGTCGGCCTGCCCCCCACACGAGCAGGAGATGGGCGTGGGTGGGTGGGGGGAGGAGCGTGGTGCTGGTCGCGGCCTTTCCTCCCCTGTGTGTGTGTGAGAATGTGTGTGTGTGTGTGGGAGAATGTGTGTGTGTGTGAATGAATGTATGTGTGTATGGGAGTATGTGTATGTGTGTATGGGAGTATGTGTATGTGTGTGACACCAGAGGAACCCCCCAATCAGTAACCTCCCCCCCCCAATCAGTAACCTCCCCCCCAATCAGTAACCCCCCCCAGTCAGTAACCCCCCCCCAGTCAGTCACCCCCCCAGTCAGTCACCCCCCCAGTCAGTCACCCCCCCAGTCAGTCACCCCCCCCAGTCAGTCACCCCCCCCCAGTCAGTCACCCCCCACCCCCAGTCAGTGTCAGTCACCCCCCACCCCCAGTCAGTGTCAGTCACCCCCCACCCCCAGTCAGTGTCAGTCACCCCCCCACCCTCAGTCAGTGTCAGTCACCCCCCCACCCCCAGTCAGTGTCAGTCACCCCCCCACCCCCAGTCAGTGTCAGTCACCCCCCCACCCCCAGTCAGTGTCAGTCACCCCCCACCCCCAGTCAGTGTCAGTCACCCCCCCACCCCCAGTCAGTGTCAGTCACCCCCCCCACCCCCAGTCAGTGTCAGTCACCCCCACACCCCCAGTCAGTGTCAGTCACCCCCCCACCCCCAGTCAGTGTCAGTCACCCCCCCACCCCAGTCAGTGCCAGTCACCCCCCCACCCCCAGTCAGTGTCAGTCACCCCCCCACCCCCAGTCAGTGTCAGTCACCCCCCCACCCCCAGTCAGTGTCAGTCACCCCCCACCCCCAGTCAGTGTCAGTCACCCCCCCCACCCCAGTCAGTGTCAGTCACCCCCCCCACCCCCAGTCAGTGTCAGTCACCCCCCCAACCCCAGTCAGTGTCAGTCACCCCCCCACCCCCAGTCAGTGTCAGTAACCCCCCCACCCCCAGTCAGTGTCAGTCACCCCTGCCCCAGTCAGTGTCAGTCACCCCTGCCCCAGTCAGTGTCAGTCACCCCTGCCCCAGTCCAGTGTCAGTCACCCCTGCCCCAGTCAGTGTCAGTCACCCCTACCCCAGTCAGTGTCAGTCACTCACCCACCCACCCAGTCACCCCTGCCCCACCCAGCCACTCACCCAGCAAACTACTCACCCAACTCTCTCTCTCTGTGTATCACCCACCCTCTGTGTGTGTCACCCACCTTTTCTCTCCTCTGTCTCCCCCACACACTCTCCCCCACACACTCTCTCTCCCCCACACACTCTCTCTCCCCCCCACACTCTCTCTCCCCTCCCCACACTCTCTCTCCCCTCCCACACTCTCTCTCCCCTCCCCACACTCTCTCTCCCCTCCCCACACTCTCCCCCTCCCCACACTCTCTCTCCCCTCCCCACACTCTCTCTCCCCTCCCCACACGACTCTCTCCCCCTCCCACACTCTCTCTCCCCTCCCCACACTCTCTCTCCCCTCCCCACACTCTCTCTCTCCCCCCACTCTCTCTCTCTCCCCCACCTCTCTCTCTCCCCACACTCTCTCTCTCTCCCCACACTCTCTCTCCCCCACACTCTCTCTCCCCCACACTCTCTCCCACACCTCTCTCCCCACACTCTCTCTCCCCCACACTCTCTCTCCCCCACACTCTCTCTCCCCCACACTCTCTCTCCCCCACACTCTCTCTCCCCCACACTCTCTCTCTCTCTCCCCCACACTCTGTCTCTCTCTCCCCCCACACTCTCTCTCTCTCTCCCCACACTCTCTCACACCCCCACACTCTCTCTCTCTCCCCCCACACTCTCTCTCTCTCCCCCACACTCTCTCCTCTCTCACCCCACAGCTCACTCTCTCCCTCTCCCCACTCTCTCCCTCTCCCCACACTCTCTCCCTCTCCCCACACTCTCTCCCTCTCCCCACACTCTCTCCCTCTCCCCACACTCTCTCCCTCTCCCACACTCTCTCCCTCTCCCCACACTCTCTCCCTCTCCCCACACTCTCTCCCTCTCCCCACACTCTCTCCCTCTCCCCACACTCTCTCCCTCCCCACACTCTCTCCCTCTCCCCACACTCTCTCCCTCTCCCCACACTCTCTCCCTCTCCCCACACTCTCTCCCTCTCCCCACACTCTCTCCCTCTCCCCACACTCTCTCCCTCTCCCCCACACTCTCTCCTCTCCCCCACACTCTCTCTCTCTCCCCCACACTCTCTCTCTCTCCCCCACACTCTCTCTCTCTCCCCCACACTCTCTCTCTCTCCCCACACTCTCTCTCTCTCCCCCACACTCTCTCTCTCTCCCCCCCACACTCTCTCTCTCCCCCCCCCACACTCTCTCTCTCCCCCCCCCCACACTCTCTCTCTCCCCCCCCCCACACTCTCTCTCTCCCCCCCACACTCACTCTCTCTCTCCCCCACCACACTCTCTCTCTCTCCCCACACTCTCTCTCTCTCCCACACTCTCTCTCTCTCCCCACACTCTCTCTCTCTCCCCCACACTCTCTCTCCCCACACTCTCTCTCTCCCCACACTCTCTCTCTCCCCACACTCTCTCTCTCCCCACACTCTCTCTCTCCCCACACTCTCTCTCTCCCCACACTCTCTCTCTCCCCACACTCTCTCTCCCCCCACACTCTCTCTCCCCCCACACACTCTCTCTCCCCCCACACTCTCTCTCTCCACACACTCTCTCTCTCCACACACTCTCTCTCTCCACACACTCTCTCTCTCCACACACTCTCTCTCTCCACACACTCTCTCTCTCCACACACTCTCTCCTCTCCACACACTCTCTCTCCACACACTCTCTCTCTCCACACACTCTCTCTCTCCACACACTCTCTCTCTCCACACACTCTCTCTCTCCACACACTCTCTCTCTCCACACACTCTCTCTCTCCACACACTCTCTCTCTCCACACACTCTCTCTCTCCACACACTCTCTCTCTCCACACACTCTCTCTCTCCACACACTCTCTCTCTCCACACACTCTCTCTCTCCACACTCTCTCTCTCTCCACACTCTCTCTCTCTCCACACTCTCTCTCTCTCCACACTCTCTCTCTCTCCACACTCTCTCTCTCTCCACACTCTCTCTCTCTCTCTCTCTCCCCCACACTCTCTCTCTCTCTCTCCCCCCACTCTCTCTCTCTCTCTCCCCCACACTCTCTCTCTCCCCCACACTCTCTCTCTCTCCCCCACACTCTCTCTCCCTCTCCCCCACACTCTCTCTCCCTCTCCCCCACACTCTCTCTCCCTCTCCCCACACTCTCTCTCCCTCTCCCCACACTCTCTCTCCCTCTCCCCACACTCTCTCTGTCACTCACACTCTGGATCTGCATCTCTTATTTACCCTATATATCTTAACTGCCCTATACTACACCGAAATCTTAACTACCCTATACTGCTTTCTTCCAGATCTGACTCGAGCTTCACACGGAGGACATCGGAACCCCCCTAACCCAGAAGACAGGTAGGGAACACCTCCCCTCCAATGTATAACATTGCGGGAATGAGGTACCTGGACATTGAGGGACTGCGGATCAGGTAAGATCCCAGGTGGGATTGCTGCTTTAGATATTGTGAAGCGGGGGCATCCAGACACTGGTTAAGGGGTTCAGGAAACTAGTCATTCACACCTGGCTTTTATTTCTAGATCTGACATTTACACACTTACACTCACACACACAAACACACACAAACACACACAGACACACACAGACACACACAGACACACACAGACACACACAGACACACACAGACACACACACGTAACAAGGACTAATTGTAGTATAATGTAATAAATAAATACATTTGCCAAAAACGAATGTTGTTCTGATTAGGAATTTATTAAATGTATTTTATTTATATATTTTATTTTAAAGCGGGGTTGGGGGCGGGACTAGGGGCGGGGTTGGGGGTGGGACTAGGGGCGGGGTTGTAGCGGGACTAGGTGGCGAGTAGATTTTTTGGTTGGGCGAGTAGATTTTTGGGTGATTTGTCGAACACTGTATGTATATGTATATGTATATATATGTATATATATGTATATATATATATATATACACATACACTGGCGACACACTTTATTGAAGTGTGGCCAGTTCCGCAAGCCGGGAGATTTCCCGGCTTGCAAGTGGCAGCCCCTCGGCGTGCCGCGCGTCACCGATGCGCGGTCACGCGTCATCGGGTGCCTGCGCCCCCTGCACGCGCGTCCAGGGCTCCCCGAGGGAGCCCTGGTGTCCCGCGATGTGGGGGACGGCGGCAGGGGGTTCCGGGGGACCCGGCGGACCCGGAGAGGAGAGGGGGAAGCCGCGATCGGCGGGCCTCTCCTCCGCTGCTTCGGCGCGCGCCCGGCACCCTCCGGCGCGCGCCAGGTAACTGCTGCGGCCGAGAACGGGCAAATGCTCGAATAAACTCGGCCGCAGCAGTACATACACACATATATATATATATATATACATATATATATATACACATATATATATACAAATATACATATACAGGCATACCCCGCTTTAAGGACACTCACTTTAAGTACACTCGCGAGTAAGTACATATCGCCCAATAGGCAAACGGCAGCTCACGCATGCGCCTGTCAGCACGTCCTGAACAGCAATACCGGCTCCCTGCCTGTACCAAAGCTGTGCACAAGCGGGGAGACTATAGAGCCTGTTACACATGTGTTATTTACATCAGTTATGCACGTATATGATGATTGCAGTACAGTACATGCATCGATAAGTGGAAAAAGGTAGTGCTTCACTTTAAGTACGTTTTCGCTTTACATACATGCTCCGGTCCCATTGCGTACGTTAATGCGGGGTATGCCTGTACATATAAATACATATATACACACACGTGTGTGTGTGTGTGTGTGTGTGTGTGTGTGTGTGTGTGTGTGTGTGTGTGTGTGTGTGTGTGTGTGTGTGTGTGTGTGTATATATATATAGTGCTTATCCCATAAAAAAAAATATAAATATATATATATATATATATATTTTTTTTTTTTTATGGGATAAGCACCAAAACTTATTTACTTGCATATGGTGTGCCGGCTGTGCATTGGATTATGATATTATATATATATATATACACACACACACACACACACACACATACATATACACACACACACACACACACACATACATGCATACATATAATGTTACAGTGTGACCCGTCTGTATATCACTTACTTGGGAGTCAGCGTCAGCATCATAATCCCGATGTATCGTCGCTTCACTTCCGAGGAACCGAACCAGGAGCCTGAGGGAGACGTAGCGTGGAGGTGAGAGAGGTGAGGGAGTGAGAGGGGTGAGGGAGTGAGAGGGGGTGAGAGGGAGGTGAGGGGGTGAGAGGGAGGTGAGGGGGTGAGAGGGAGGTGAGGGGGTGAGAGGGAGTTGAAAGGGTAAGAGGGAGTTGAGGTCTCCCTCCTGCCTCTAAACTTCTTGAACACCGTGTATTCACTCGTCTGCTCCATTTTCTCACCACCCATTCTCTCCTAGATCCTCTACAATCTGGCTTCCGCACTGCTCAGTACACTGAAACAGCCCTTACCAAAATAACTAATGACCTTCATGCTGCCAAAGACAGAGGTCATTACACTCTGCTCATATTACTCGACCTCTCCGCAGCATGTGATACTGTGGACCACCCTCTTCTCCTTCACATTCTCCATACTCTTGTATCCGCAACAAAGCTCTATCCTGAATTCCCTCTTAGCTCTCCCATCGTACTTTCAGTGTTTCTTTTGCCAACACCTCCTCCTCTCTCTATCACTCTGTGGGGGTACCCCAGGGCTCTGTCCTGGGACCTCTTCTTTTTCACACCCTCTCAAAGTGACTTTATCACGTCTCTAGGGTTCAAATATCACCTCTATTCTGATACACAAATTTACCTTTCTACCCTAGGCCCTCATTCTCTCCCGCCTTGATTACTGTAACCTCCTGCGGTCCGGCCTTCCTGCCTCTCACCTGTCTCCCCTACAATCTATCCTAAACGCTGCTGCCAGAATCACTCTACTCTTTCCTAGATCTGTCTCCGCGTCTCCCTCCTGAAATCCCTCTCCTGGCTTCCGATCAAATCCCGCATCTCACACTCCATTCTTCTCCTCACTTTTAAAGCTTTACACTCTTCTGCCCCTCCTTACATCTCATCCCTAATTTCTCGCTATGCACCATCCTGACTCTTGCGTTCTTCTCAAGGATGTCTTCTTTCTACCCCCTTTGTATCTAAAGCCGTCTCCCGCCTTAAACCTTTCTCACTGACTGCCCCGCACCTCTGGAATGCCCTTCCCCTCAATATCTGACCAGCACCCTCTCTAGCCACCTTTAGGACCTTTCTTAAAATCCACCTCCTTAACGAAGCATATGAGTAGCTCTGATACCTTACATCTCAGATGCACTGACCGTGGCCCCTTGCAGACGCACTTACCTCCTACGGTCTCAAAGTTTACCCTAATTACCTCATAGTTTGTAAGCTCTTCGGGGCAGGGTTTCCCCTGTACTATTATTACTTTAACGCCTGAAGCGCTTCTTCCCATTATGTGTTATATTACTATGTCCCGTGTGTTACTGCTGCGCTGTGTAGAACAGCAGAAGAGAAGAGGGGCACAGCTCACAGCGAGGGCATCAGCAACCGCAAATGTGTTGGGATATGCGAGTGTGAGTAAGAGCAGGGAGAAGAGCAGGGAGTGTGTGTTGGGATATGTGAGTGTGAGTAAGAGCAGGGAGAAGAGCAGGGAGAGTGTGTGTTGGGATATGTGAGTGTGAGTAAGAGCAGGGAGAAGAGTAGGGAGTGTGTGTTGGGATATGTGAGTGTGAGTAAGAGCAGGGAGAAGAGCAGGGAGAGTGTGTTGGGATATGCGAGTGTGAGTAAGAGCAGGGAGAAGAGCAGGGAGTGTCTGTTGGGATATGCGAGTGTGAGTAAGAGCAGGGAGAAGAGCAGGGAGTGTGTGTTGGGATATGCGAGTGTGAGTAAGAGCAGGGAGTGTGTGTTGGGATATGCGAGTGTGAGTAACAGCAGGGAGAAGAGCAGGGAGTGTGTGTGTTGGGATATGCGAGTGTGAGTAAGAGCAGGGAGAAGAGCAGGGAGTGTGTGTTGGGATATGCGAGTGTGAGTAAGAGCAGGGAGAAGAGCAGGGAGTGTGTGTTGAGATATGCGAGTGTGAGTAAGAGCAGGGAGAAGAGCAGGGAGTGTGTGGTGGGATATGCGAGTGTGAGTAAGAGAAGGGAGAAGAGCAGGGAGTGTGTGTTGGGCTATGCGAGTGTGAGTAAGAGCAGGGAGAAGAGCAGGGAGTGTGTGTTGGGATATGCGAGTGTGAGTAAGAGCAGGAAGAAGAGCAGGGAGTGTGTGTTGGGATATGCGAGTGTGAGTAAGAGCAGGGAGAAGAGCAGGGAGTGTGTGTTGGAATATGCGAGTGTGAGTAAGAGCAGGGAGAAGAGCAGGGAGTGTGTGTTGGGATATGCGAGTGTGAGTAAGAGCAGGGAGTGTGTGTTGGGATATGCGAGTGTGAGTAAGAGCAGGGAGAAGAGCAGGGAGTGTATGCTGGGATATGCGAGTGTGAGTAAGAGCAGGGAGAAGAGCAGGGAGTGTGTGTTGGGATATGTGAGTGTGAGTAAGAGCAGGGAGAAGAGCAGGGAGTGTGTGTTGGGATATGCGAGTGTGAGTAAGAGCAGGGAGTGTGTGTTGGGATATGCGAGTGTGAGTAAGAGCAGGGAGAAGAGCAGGGAGTGTGTGTTGGGATATGCGAGTGTGAGTAAGAGCAGGGAGAAGAGCAGGGAGTGTATGTTGGGATATGCGAGTGTGAGTAAGAGCAGGGAGAAGAGCAGGGAGTGTGTGTTGGGATATGCGAGTGTGAGTAAGAGCAGGGAGTGTGTGTTGGGATATGCAAGTGTGAGTAAGAGCAGGGAGAAGAGCAGGGAGTGTGTGTTGGGATATGCGAGTGTGAGTAAGAGCAGGGAGAAGAGCAGGGAGTGTGTGTTGGGGTATGCGAGTGTGAGTAAGAGCAGGGAGTGTGTGTTGGGATATGCGAGTGTGAGTAAGAGCAGGGAGTGTGTGTTGGGATATGCGAGTGTGAGTAAGAGCAGGGAGTGTGTGTTGGGATATGCGAGTGTGAGTAAGAGCAGGGAGTGTGTGTTGGGATATGCGAGTGTGAGTAAGAGCAGGGAGTGTGTGTTGGGATATGCGAGTGTGAGGACGAGCAGGGGGAAGAGTAGGGAGTGTGTGTTGGGATATGCGAGTGTGAGTAAGAGCAGGGAGTGTGTGTTGGGGTATGCGAGTGTGAGGACGAGCAGGGAGAAGAGTAGGGAGTGTGTGTTGGGATATGCGAGTGTGAGTAAGAGCAGGGAGAAGAGTAGGGAGTGTGTGTTGGGATATGCAAGTGTGAGTAAGAGCAGGGAGAAGAGTAGGGAGTGTGTGTTGGGATATGTAAGTGTGAGTAAGAGCAGGGAGAAGAGCAGGGAGTGTGTGTTGGGATATGTGAGTGTGAGTAAGAGCAGGGAGAAGAGTAGGGAGTGTGTGTTGGGATATGCGAGTGTGAGTAAGAGCAGGGAGTGTGTGTTGGGATATGCGAGTGTGAGTAAGAGCAGGGAGTGTGTGTTGGGATATGTAAGTGTGAGTAAGAGCAGGGAGAAGAGTAGGGAGTGTGTGTTGGGATATGTGAGTGTGAGTAAGAGCAGGGAGAAGAGTAGGGAGTGTGTGTTGGGATATGTGTGTGTGAGTAAGAGCAGGGAGAAGAGTAGGGAGTGTGTGTTGGGATATGTGAGTGTGAGTAAGAGCAGGGAGAAGAGTAGGGAGTGTGTTGGGATATGTGAGTGTGAGTAAGAGCAGGGAGAAGAGTAGGGAGTGTGTGTTGGGATATGTGAGTGTGAGTAAGAGCAGGGAGAAGAGCATGGAGTGTGTGGGATATGTGAGTGTGAGTAAGAGCAGGGAGAAGAGTAGGGAGTGTGTGTTGGGATATGCGAGTGTGAGTAAGAGCAGGGAGAATATGAAGGTTTGAGGGAGGAGAGTAGGATCTGAGTGTGAAGGGATAAGTGAGTATGTACTGTATGTGTATCTTTATTTATATAGCACCCTCCAGGTACGCAGCGCAGCACATGTATTGTGTGGTAAATTGGTGCATCACCTCCACAGGTCCCATTAGTATCATCTCCTTTTATAAGTGAATCCAGTGTCCAGGATCAATGTGTAATAAGTGAGCTATAGTAGCCTCACAGGGTGATGGCCAGGACTCGTTGGTGCCCACACGGCTACCAAACCACATCTCCAACATACATCAATTCACCCCTGGGGCAATCACATATAATAGTCCAGCAATGGAGGTAAACAATGATGGGCTATGCCCGTTACCTTCCTTGCATGGTATCCGGGTGAGAGGATTCTCCAGCGCGCAGCCCTCAGAAGGTAAGTACAGAACAGCAGAAGAGAAGAGGGGCACAACTCACAGCGAGGGCATCAGCAACCGCAAATGGTGAGGGCAACTCCAAAAGTGGGTAAAAATATATCATACTTTAATGGTCACAATGCAGATAGGACCACGCACCAACGCGTTTCGTCCGATTAGGACTTTCTCAAGGTGTACAGAGGGATACAAACACAAGCATTTTATCTAGACAGACTTCGCGCCAAAATTGGGTAGCTGTGACGTCATCTACAAGCGTCCCGCAATGGAGTCGCAATGTTGCCACATGTAACAGAGAAAACATACCAGGCATTCCGATTGGCCAGTTGAAAAAGTAAAAAAATATTGAATTACAAAACTTTAATAATATTCTAACAAATATACACGAACAACGCATCATTGGACAAAGAAAGATTCCAGTCCAATGATTGGCCTGCCGATAACCCTGCTATATGCTACCCAAACGGGGAGGCAAATGCAAATGGACATAAACATAAAAAAGAAAACAGAAAAGAATAAATGAACATATATATATATATATATATATATATATATATATATATATATATATATATATATGTTCATTTATTCTTTTCTGTTTTCTTTTTTATGTTTATGTATATATATATATATATGTATATATATATATATATATATATATATATATATATATATATATAGACTGCATACTGCATAATATTAACAAAACGTGGCTATTGAATCACAAGTCCTTATATAGTTAAAGGAGCATGATAATGACAAAATCAATTAAGAAAGAACCACATATAAGAAAATTACACTCGCATTGTCTATTCCTTCAAAATCAGAAAATAAGAAAGGGGAAAAAGAAACCCTCCATCCTATCACAAATAGGGAAAGATGTGTGTGTCAAAAAAAGAGAAAAGAAAAAGTATAAAAAAGAAAGAAAAAGAAAGAAAAAGAAAAAATATGTAAATGTTTAAAAAGGAACAATTTTTTAATAGTTCATTTCAAATCCTGACACACACATATTTGCCTATAGAAACCACACAAAAAATACAGAATATATGATTCTAAAAAACTGTTTATGCATATAAACATATCCAGAAATAGAAAAACATATAAAAAATGTATATAAAAAGTTGAAGCAAGATAAATATGAATCATAGTCAAAAAGATCTTGATCCATAATAGATCAGTTATCTCGCTACTAATATAAAAAGAAAGAGAAACGCGTTGGTGCGTGGTCCTATCTGCATTGTGACCATTAAAGTATGATATATTTTTACCCACTTTTGGAGTTGCCCTCACCATTTGCGGTTGCTGATGCCCTCGCTGTGAGTTGTGCCCCTCTTCTCTTCTGCTGTTCTGTACTTACCTTCTGAGGGCTGCGCGCTGGAGAATCCTCTCACCCGGATACCATGGAAGGAAGGTAACGGGCATAGCCCATCATTGTTTACCTCCATTGCTGGACTATTATATGTGATTGCCCCAGGGGTGAATTGATGTATGTTGGAGACGTGGTTTGGTAGCCGTGTGGGCACCAACGAGTCCTGGCCATCACCCTGTGAGGCTACTATAGCTCACTTATTACACATTGATCCTGGACACTGGATTCACTTATAAAAGGAGATGATACTAATGGGACCTGTGGAGGTGATGCACCAATTTACCACACAATACATGTGCTGCGCTGCGTACCTGGAGGGTGCTATATAAATAAAGATACACATACAGTACATACTCACTTATCCCTTCCCACTCACATCCTACTCTCCTCCCTCAAACCTTCATATTCTCCCTGCTCTTACTCACACTCGCATATCCCAACACACACTCCCTACTCTTCTCCCTGCTCTTACTCACACTCACATATCCCAACACACACTCCCTACTCTTCTCCCTGCTCTTACTCACACTCACATATCCCACACACTCCCTGCTCTTCTCCCTGCTCTTACTCACACTCTTATGTGAGTGTGAGTAAGAGCAGGGAGAAGAGTAGTGAGTGTGTGTTGGGATATGTGAGTGTGAGTAAGAGCAGGGAGAAGAGTAGGGAGTGTGTGTTGGGATATGTGAGTGTGAGTAGGAGCAGGGAGAAGAGTAGGGAGTGTGTGTTGGGATATGTGAGTGTGAGTAAGAGCAGGAAGAAGAGTAGTGAGTGTGTGTTGGGATATGTGAGTGTGAGTAAGAGCAGGGAGAAGAGTAGGGAGTGTGTGTTGGGATATGTGAGTGTGAGTAAGAGCAGGGAGAAGAGTAGGGAGTGTGTGTTGGGATATGTGAGTGAGTAAAAGCAGGGAGAATGAGAGAAGAGTAGGGAGTGCGTGTTGGGATATGTGAGTGTAAGAACAGGGAGAAGAGTAGGGAGTGTGTGTTGGGATATGCGAGTGTGAGTAAGAGCAGGGAGAAGAGTAGGGAATGTGTGTTGGGATATGTGAGTGAGTAATAGCAGGGAGAAGAGTAGGGAGTGTGTGTTGGGATATGTGAGTGTGAGTAAGAGCAGGGAGAAGAGTAGGGAGTGTGTGTTGGGATATGTGAGTGTGAGTAAGAGCAGGGAGAAGAGTAGGGAGTGTGTGTTGGGATATGTGAGTGTGAGTAAGAGCAGGAAGAAGAGTAGGGAGTGTGTGTTGGGATATGTGAGTGTGAGTAAGAGCAGGGAGAAGAGTAGGGAGTGTGTGTTGGGTATGTGAGTGTGAGTAATAGCAGGGATAAGAGTAGGGAGTGTGTATTGGGATATGTGAGTGTAAGAGCAGGGAGAAGAGTAGGGAGTGTGTGTTGGGATATGTGAGTGAGTAAAAGCAGGGAGAATGAGAGAAGAGTAGGGAGTGCGTGTTGGGATATGTGAGTGTAAGAGCAGGGAGAAGAGTAGGGAGTGTGTGTTGGGATATGCGAGTGTGAATAAGAGCAGGGAGAAGAGTAGGGAATGTGTGTTGGGATATGTGAGTGTGAGTAATAGCAGGGATAAGAGTAGGGAGTGTGTGTTGGGATATGTGAGTGTAAGAGCAGGGAGAAGAGTAGGGAGTGTGTGTTGGGATATGTGAGTGAGTAAGAGCAGGGAGAATGAGAGAAGAGTAGGGAGTGTGTGTTGGGATATGTGAGTGTGAGTAAGAGCAGGGAGAATGAGAGAAGAGTAGGGAGTGTGTGTTGGGATATGTGAGTGTGAGTAAGAGCAGGGAGAAGAGTAGTGAGTGTGTGTTGGGATATGTGAGTGTGAGTAAGAGCAGGGAGAAGAGTAGGGAGTGTGTGTTGGGATATGTGAGTGTGATCCCAACACACACTCACTACTCTTCTTCCTGCTCTTACTCACACTCACATATCCCAACACACTCCCTACTCTTCTCCCTGCTCTTACTCACACTCACATATCCCAACACACACTCCCTACTCTTCTCCCTGCTCTTACTCACACTCACATATCCCAACACACACTCACTACTCTTCTCCCTGCTCTTACTCACACTCACATATCCCAACACACACTCCCTACTCTTCTCTCATTCTCCCTGCTCTTACTCACACTCACATATCCCAACACACACTCCCTACTCTTCTCTCATTCTCCCTGCTCTTACTCACTCACATATCCCAACACACACTCCCTACTCTTCTCCCTGCTCTTACACTCACATATCCCAACACACACTCCCTACTCTTATCCCTGCTATTACTCACACTCACATATCCCAACACACATTCCCTACTCTTCTCCCTGCTCTTATTCACACTCGCATATCCCAACACACACTCCCTACTCTTCTCCCTGCTCTTACACTCACATATCCCAACACGCACTCCCTACTCTTCTCTCATTCTCCCTGCTTTTACTCACTCACATATCCCAACACACACTCCCTACTCTTCTCCCTGCTCTTACACTCACATATCCCAACACACACTCCCTACTCTTATCCCTGCTATTACTCACACTCACATACCCAACACACACTCCCTACTCTTCTCCCTGCTCTTACTCACACTCACATATCCCAACACACACTCCCTACTCTTCTTCCTGCTCTTACTCACACTCACATATCCCAACACACACTCCCTACTCTTCTCCCTGCTCTTACTCACACTCACATATCCCAACACACACTCCCTACTCTTCTCCCTGCTCTTACTCACACTCACATATCCCAACACACACTCCCTACTCTTCTCCCTGCTATTACTCACACTCACATATCCCAACACACATTCCCTACTCTTCTCCCTGCTCTTACTCACACTCGCATATCCCAACACACACTCCCTACTCTTCTCCCTGTTCTTACACTCACATATCCCAACACGCACTCCCTACTCTTCTCTCATTCTCCCTGCTTTTACTCACTCACATATCCCAACACACACTCCCTACTCTTCTCCCTGCTCTTACTCACACTCACATATCCCAACACACACTCCCTACTCTTCTCCCTGCTCTTACTCACACTCACATATCCCAACACACACTCACTACTCTTCTTCCTGCTCTTACTCACACTCACATATCCCAACACACACTCCCTACTCTTCTCCCTGCTCTTACTCACACTCACATATCCCAACACACACTCCCTACTCTTCTCCCTGCTCTTACTCACACTCACATATCCCAACACACACTCACTACTCTTCTCCCTGCTCTTACTCACACTCACATATCCCAACACACACTCCCTACTCTTCTCTCATTCTCCCTGCTCTTACTCACACTCACATATCCCAACACACACTCCCTACTCTTCTCTCATTCTCCCTGCTCTTACTCACTCACATATCCCAACACACACTCCCTACTCTTCTCCCTGCTCTTACACTCACATATCCCAACACACACTCCCTACTCTTATCCCTGCTATTACTCACACTCACATATCCCAACACACATTCCCTACTCTTCTCCCTGCTCTTATTCACACTCGCATATCCCAACACACACTCCCTACTCTTCTCCCTGCTCTTACACTCACATATCCCAACACGCACTCCCTACTCTTCTCTCATTCTCCCTGCTTTTACTCACTCACATATCCCAACACACACTCCCTACTCTTCTCCCTGCTCTTACACTCACATATCCCAACACACACTCCCTACTCTTATCCCTGCTATTACTCACACTCACATACCCAACACACACTCCCTACTCTTCTCCCTGCTCTTACTCACACTCACATATCCCAACACACACTCCCTACTCTTCTTCCTGCTCTTACTCACACTCACATATCCCAACACACACTCCCTACTCTTCTCCCTGCTCTTACTCACACTCACATATCCCAACACACACTCCCTACTCTTCTCCCTGCTCTTACTCACACTCACATATCCCAACACACACTCCCTACTCTTCTCCCTGCTATTACTCACACTCACATATCCCAACACACATTCCCTACTCTTCTCCCTGCTCTTACTCACACTCGCATATCCCAACACACACTCCCTACTCTTCTCCCTGTTCTTACACTCACATATCCCAACACGCACTCCCTACTCTTCTCTCATTCTCCCTGCTTTTACTCACTCACATATCCCAACACACACTCCCTACTCTTCTCCCTGCTCTTACTCACACTCACATATCCCAACACACACTCCCTACTCTTCTCCCTGCTCTTACTCACACTCACATATCCCAACACACACTCACTACTCTTCTTCCTGCTCTTACTCACACTCACATATCCCAACACACACTCCCTACTCTTCTCCCTGCTCTTACTCACACTCACATATCCCAACACACACTCCCTACTCTTCTCCCTGCTCTTACTCACACTCACATATCCCAACACACACTCACTACTCTTCTCCCTGCTCTTACTCACACTCACATATCCCAACACACACTCCCTACTCTTCTCTCATTCTCCCTGCTCTTACTCACACTCACATATCCCAACACACACTCCCTACTCTTCTCTCATTCTCCCTGCTCTTACTCACTCACATATCCCAACACACACTCCCTACTCTTCTCCCTGCTCTTACACTCACATATCCCAACACACACTCCCTACTCTTATCCCTGCTATTACTCACACTCACATATCCCAACACACATTCCCTACTCTTCTCCCTGCTCTTATTCACACTCGCATATCCCAACACACACTCCCTACTCTTCTCCCTGCTCTTACACTCACATATCCCAACACGCACTCCCTACTCTTCTCTCATTCTCCCTGCTTTTACTCACTCACATATCCCAACACACACTCCCTACTCTTCTCCCTGCTCTTACACTCACATATCCCAACACACACTCCCTACTCTTATCCCTGCTATTACTCACACTCACATACCCAACACACACTCCCTACTCTTCTCCCTGCTCTTACTCACACTCACATATCCCAACACACACTCCCTACTCTTCTTCCTGCTCTTACTCACACTCACATATCCCAACACACACTCCCTACTCTTCTCCCTGCTCTTACTCACACTCACATATCCCACACACTCCCTGCTCTTCTCCCTGCTCTTACTCACACTCACATATCCCAACACACACTCCCTACTCTTCTCCCTGCTCTTACTCACACTCACATATCCCACACACTCCCTGCTCTTCTCCCTGCTCTTACTCACACTCACATATCCCAACACACACTCCCTACTCTTCTCCCTGCTCTTACTCACACTCACATATCCCAACACACTCCCTACTCTTCTCCCTGCTCTTACTCACACTCACATATCCCAACACACACTCCCTGCTCTTCTCCCTGCTCTTACTCACACTCACATATCCCACACACTCCCTGCCTTCTCCCTGCTCTTACTCACACTCACATATCCCAACACACTCCCTACTCTTCTCCCTGCTCTTACTCACACTCACATATCCCAACACACACTCCCTACTCTTCTCCCTGCTCTTACTCACACTCACATATCCCAACACACACTCCCTACTCTTCTCCCTGCTCTTACTCACACTCACATATCCCACACACTCCCTGCTCTTCTCCCTGCTCTTCCTCACACTCACATATCCCAACACACACTCCCTACTCTTCTCCCTGCTCTTACTCACACTCACATATTCTAACACACTCCCTACTCTTCTCCCTGCTCTTACTCACACTCACATATCCCACACACTCCCTGCTCTTCTCCCTGCTCTTACTCACACTCACATATCCCAACACACACTCCCTACTCTTCTCCCTGCTCTTACTCACACTCACATATCCCACACACTCCCTGCTCTTCTCCCTGCTCTTACTCACACTCACATATCCCAACACACACTCCCTACTCTTCTCCCTGCTCTTACTCACACTCACATATCCCACACACTCCCTGCTCTTCTCCCTGCTCTTACTCACACTCACATATCCCAACACACGCTCCCTACTCTTCTCCCTGCTCTTACTCACACTCACATATCCCACACACTCCCTGCTCTTCTCCCTGCTCTTACTCACACTCACATATCCCAACACACACTCCCTACTCTTCTCCCTGCTCTTACTCACACTTACATATCCCAACACACTCCCTACTCTTCTCCCTGCTCTTACTCACACTCACATATCCCAACACACTCTCCCTACTCTTCTCCCTGCTCTTACTCACACACACATATCCCAACACACACTCCCTACTCTTCTCCCTGCTCTTACTCACACTCACATATCCCAACACACACTCCCTACTCTTCTCCCTGCTCTTACTCACACTCACATATCCCACACACTCCCTGCTCTTCTCCCTGCTCTTACTCACACTCACATATCCCAACACACACTCCCTACTCTTCTCCCTGCTCTTACTCACACTCACATATCCTAACACACTCCCTACTCTTCTCCCTGCTCTTACTCACACTCACATATCCCACACACTCCCTGCTCTTCTCCCTGCTCTTACTCACACTCACATATCCCAACACACACTCCCTACTCTTCTCCCTGCTCTTACTCACACTCACATATCCCACACACTCCCTGCTCTTCTCCCTGCTCTTACTCACACTCACATATCCCAACACACACTCCCTACTCTTCTCCCTGCTCTTACTCACACTCACATATCCCACACACTCCCTGCTCTTCTCCCTGCTCTTACTCACACTCACATATCCCAACACACGCTCCCTACTCTTCTCCCTGCTCTTACTCACACTCACATATCCCACACACTCCCTGCTCTTCTCCCTGCTCTTACTCACACTCACATATCCCAACACACACTCCCTACTCTTCTCCCTGCTCTTACTCACACTTACATATCCCAACACACTCCCTACTCTTCTCCCTGCTCTTACTCACACTCACATATCCCAACACACTCTCCCTACTCTTCTCCCTGCTCTTACTCACACACACATATCCCAACACACACTCCCTACTCTTCTCCCTGCTCTTACTCACACTCACATATCCCAACACACACTCCCTAATCTTCTCCCTGCTCTTACTCACACTCACATATCCCAACACACACTCCCTACTCTTCTCCCTGCTCTTACTCACACTCACATATCCCAACACACTCCCTACTCTTCTCCCTGCTCTTACTCACACTCACATATCCCAACACACACTCCCTACTCTTCTCCCTGCTCTTTCTCACACTCACATATCCCAACACACACTCCCTACTCTTCTCCCTGCTCTTACTCACACTCACATATCCCAACACACACTCACTACTCTTCTCCCTGCTCTTACTCACACTCACATATCCCAACACACACTCCCTACTCTTCTCCCTGCTCTTACACTCACATATCCCAACACACACTCCCTACTCTTCTCTCATTCTCCCTGCTCTTACTCACACTCACATATCCCAACACACACTCCCTACTCTTCTCTCATTCTCCCTGCTCTTACTCACTCACATATCCCAACACACACTCCCTACTCTTCTCCCTGCTCTTACTCACACATACATATCCCAACACACACTCCCTACTCTTCTCCCTGCTCTTACTCACACTCACATATCCCAACACACACTCCCTACTCTTCTCCCTGCTCTTACTCACACTCACATGTCCCAACACACACTCCCTCATCTTCGCCCTGCTCTTACTCACACTCACATATCCCAACACACTCCCTACTCTTCTCCCTGCTCTTACTCACACTCACATATCCCAACACACACTCCCTACTCTTCTCCCTGCTCTTACTCACACTCACATATCTCAACACACACTCCCTACTCTTCTCCCTGTTCTTACTCACACTCACATATCCCAACACACACTCACTACTCTTCTCCCTGCTCTTACTCACACTCACATATCCCAACACACACTCCCTACTCTTCTCTCATTCTCCCTGCTCTTACTCACTCACATATCCCAACACACACTCCCTACTCTTCTCCCTGCTCTTACACTCACATATCCCAACACACACTCCCTACTCTTCTCCCTGCTATTACTCACACTCACATATCCCAACACACATTCCCTACTCTTCTCCCTGCTCTTACTCACACTCGCATATCCCAACACACACTCCCTACTCTTCTCTCATTCTCCCTGCTTTTACTCACTCACATATCCCAACACACACTCCCTACTCTTCTCCCTGCTCTTACTCACACTCACATATCCCAACACACACTCCCTACTCTTCTCCCTGCTCTTACTCACACTCACATATCCCAACACACACTCACTACTCTTCTCCCTGCTCTTACTCACACTCACATATCCCAACACACACTCCCTACTCTTCTCTCATTCTCCCTGCTCTTACTCACACTCACATATCCCAACACACACTCCCTACTCTTCTCTCATTCTCCCTGCTCTTACTCACTCACATATCCCAACACACACTCCCTACTCTTCTCCCTGCTCTTACACTCACATATCCCAACACACACTCCCTACTCTTATCCCTGCTATTACTCACACTCACATATCCCAACACACATTCCCTACTCTTCTCCCTGCTCTTATTCACACTCGCATATCCCAACACACACTCCCTACTCTTCTCCCTGCTCTTACACTCACATATCCCAACACGCACTCCCTACTCTTCTCTCATTCTCCCTGCTTTTACTCACTCACATATCCCAACACACACTCCCTACTCTTCTCCCTGCTCTTACACTCACATATCCCAACACACACTCCCTACTCTTATCCCTGCTATTACTCACACTCACATACCCAACACACACTCCCTACTCTTCTCCCTTCTCTTACTCACACTCACATATCCCAACACACACTCCCTACTCTTCTTCCTGCTCTTACTCACACTCACATATCCCAACACACACTCCCTACTCTTCTCCCTGCTCTTACTCACACTCACATATCCCAACACACACTCCCTACTCTTCTCCCTGCTCTTACTCACACTCACATATCCCAACACACACTCCCTACTCTTCTCCCTGCTATTACTCACACTCACATATCCCAACACACATTCCCTACTCTTCTCCCTGCTCTTACTCACACTCGCATATCCCAACACACACTCCCTACTCTTCTCCCTGTTCTTACACTCACATATCCCAACACGCACTCCCTACTCTTCTCTCATTCTCCCTGCTTTTACTCACTCACATATCCCAACACACACTCCCTACTCTTCTCCCTGCTCTTACTCACACTCACATATCCCAACACACACTCCCTACTCTTCTCCCTGCTCTTACTCACACTCACATATCCCAACACACACTCACTACTCTTCTCCCTGCTCTTACTCACACTCACATATCCCAACACACACTCCCTACTCTTCTCTCATTCTCCCTGCTCTTACTCACACTCACATATCCCAACACACACTCCCTACTCTTCTCTCATTCTCCCTGCTCTTACTCACTCACATATCCCAACACACACTCCCTACTCTTCTCCCTGCTCTTACACTCACATATCCCAACACACACTCCCTACTCTTATCCCTGCTATTACTCACACTCACATATCCCAACACACATTCCCTACTCTTCTCCCTGCTCTTATTCACACTCGCATATCCCAACACACACTCCCTACTCTTCTCCCTGCTCTTACACTCACATATCCCAACACGCACTCCCTACTCTTCTCTCATTCTCCCTGCTTTTACTCACTCACAAATCCCAACACACACTCCCTACTCTTCTCCCTGCTCTTACACTCACATATCCCAACACACACTCCCTACTCTTATCCCTGCTATTACTCACACTCACATACCCAACACACACTCCCTACTCTTCTCCCTGCTCTTACTCACACTCACATATCCCAACACACACTCCCTACTCTTCTTCCTGCTCTTACTCACACTCACATATCCCAACACACACTCCCTACTCTTCTCCCTGCTCTTACTCACACTCACATATCCCAACACACACTCCCTACTCTTCTCCCTGCTCTTACTCACACTCACATATCCCAACACACACTCCCTACTCTTCTCCCTGCTATTACTCACACTCACATATCCCAACACACATTCCCTACTCTTCTCCCTGCTCTTACTCACACTCGCATATCCCAACACACACTCCCTACTCTTCTCCCTGTTCTTACACTCACATATCCCAACACGCACTCCCTACTCTTCTCTCATTCTCCCTGCTTTTACTCACTCACATATCCCAACACACACTCCCTACTCTTCTCCCTGCTCTTACTCACACTCACATATCCCAACACACACTCCCTACTCTTCTCCCTGCTCTTACTCACACTCACATATCCCAACACACACTCACTACTCTTCTCCCTGCTCTTACTCACACTCACATATCCCAACACACACTCCCTACTCTTCTCTCATTCTCCCTGCTCTTACTCACACTCACATATCCCAACACACACTCCCTACTCTTCTCTCATTCTCCCTGCTCTTACTCACTCACATATCCCAACACACACTCCCTACTCTTCTCTCATTCTCCCTGCTATTACTCACACTCACATACCCAACACACACTCCCTACTCTTCTCCCTGCTCTTACTCACACTCACATATCCCAACACACACTCCCTACTCTTCTTCCTGCTCTTACTCACACTCACATATCCCAACACACACTCCCTACTCTTCTCCCTGCTCTTACTCACACTCACATATCCCAACACACACTCCCTACTCTTCTCCCTGCTCTTACTCACACTCACATATCCCAACACACACTCCCTACTCTTCTCCCTGCTATTA
The DNA here is from genome assembly GCF_040206685.1 of Ascaphus truei. Classification (NCBI taxonomy): domain Eukaryota; kingdom Metazoa; phylum Chordata; class Amphibia; order Anura; family Ascaphidae; genus Ascaphus; species Ascaphus truei. The sequence continues at coordinate 552,768,187 of NC_134483.1, forward strand.
CTCACACTCACATATCCCAACACACATTCCCTACTCTTCTCCCTGCTCTTACTCACACTCGCATATCCCAACACACACTCCCTACTCTTCTCCCTGTTCTTACACTCACATATCCCAACACGCACTCCCTACTCTTCTCTCATTCTCCCTGCTTTTACTCACTCACATATCCCAACACACACTCCCTACTCTTCTCCCTGCTCTTACTCACACTCACATATCCCAACACACACTCCCTACTCTTCTCCCTGCTCTTACTCACACTCACATATCCCAACACACACTCACTACTCTTTTCCCTGCTCTTACTCACACTCACATATCCCAACACACACTCCCTACTCTTCTCTCATTCTCCCTGCTCTTACTCACACTCACATCCCAACACACACTCCCTACTCTTCTCCCTGCTCTTACTCACACTCACATATCCCAACACACACTCCCTACTCTTCTCCCTGCTCTTACACTCACATATCCCAACACACACTCCCTACTCTTCTCCCTGCTCTTACTCACACATCCCAACACACACTCCCTACTCTTCTCCCTGCTCTTACACTCACATATCCCAACACACACTCCCTACTCTTCTCCCTTCTATTACTCACACTCACATATCCCAACACACATTCCCTACTCTTCTCCCTGCTCTTACTCACACTCGCATATCCCAACACACACTCCCTACTCTTCTCCCTTCTATTACTCACACTCACATATCCCAACACACATTACCTACTCTTCTCCCTGCTCTTACTCACACTCGCATATCCCAACACACACTCCCTACTCTTCTCCCTGCTCTTACACTCACATATCCCAACACACTCCCTACTCTTCTCACTCATATTTTCCCTACCCTTACTCAATCACTTATCCCCTTACTCACTCCCTACTCTACTCCCCACACTCGCACAATCCCATTCTCCCTGCCTTTACTCTCATCCCCATACACTCATACTACTCTCCTCCTCCACTCACCCTGCCACTCACCCTGCTCACTCACATCCAACCTCCTCTTCTACCATATACTTCTCCCTCACATTCCCTCCTTGCTCATCCTCCTGTCCTCACTTTCCCCACCCCCCTCACTCATACCTTCCCTCACCTTACTCATCCTCCTCTCCTCCCCTCACTCGGACTCACTTTGACTCCTCCTCTTCTCCTCATGCTGTAGGAATTCACGCACTCTGTCGGAAGGGATTGCGAAGGAGATTCCAGCGGTCACCTTCATAGTATTTATTCCGATCACCTCCCCGTCCTGTAGCAGCACAAACATTACCCGACCGACACACTGACACTAATCACTGGGACACAGACTGACACACAGACACTAATCACTGGGACACACAGACTGACACACAGACACTAATCACTGGGACACAGACTGACACACAGACACTAATCACTGGGACACACACACTGACACACAGACACTAATCACTGGGACACACAGACTGACACACAGACACTAATCACTGGGACACACAGACTGACACACAGACACTAATCACTGGGACACAGACTGACACACTGACACTAATCACTGGGACACAGTGACACACAGACACTAATCACTGGGACACAGACTGACACACAGACACTAATCACTGGGACACAGACTGACACACAGACACTAATCACTGGGACACACACTGACACACAGACAATAATCACTGGGACACAGACTGACACACAGACAATAATCACTGGGACACAGACTGACACACAGACACTAATCACTGGGACACACACTGACACACAGACACTAATCACTGGGACACACAGACTGACACACAGACACTAATCACTGGGACACACAGACTGACACACAGACACTAATCACTGGGACACAGACTGACACACAGACACTAATCACTGGGACACAGACTGACACACAGACACTAATCACTGGGACACAGACTGACACACAGACACTAATCACTGGGACACACAGACTGACACACAGACACTAATTACTGGGACACACAGACTGACACACAGACACTAATCACTGGGACACAGACTGACACACAGACACTAATCACTGGGACACAGACTGACACACAGACACTAATCACTGGGACACAGACTGACACACAGACACTAATCACTGGGACACACAGACTGACACACAGACACTAATCACTGGGACACACAGACTGACACACAGACACTAATCACTGGGACACACAGACTGACACACTGACACTAATCACTGGGACACAGACTGACACACAGACACTAATCACTGGGACACACACTGACACACAGACACTAATCACTGGGACACAGACTGACACACAGACACTAATCACTGGGACACAGACTGACACACAGACACTAATCACTGGGACACAGACTGACACACAGACACTAATCACTGGGACACAGACTGACACACAGACACTAATCACTGGGACACAGACTGACACACAGACACTAATCACTGGGACACACAGACTGACACACAGACACTAATCACTGGGACACACAGACTGACACACAGACACTAATCACTGGGACACACACTGACACACAGACACTAATCACTGGGACACAGACTGACACACAGACACTAATCACTGGGACACAGACTGACACACAGACACTAATCACTGGGACACAGACTGACACACAGACACTAATCACTGGGACACACAGACTGACACACAGACACTAATCACTGGGACACACAGACTGACACACAGACACTAATCACTGGGACACACAGACTGACACACAGACACTAATCACTGGGACACAGACTGACACACAGACACTAATCACTGGGACACAGACTGACACACAGACACTAATCACTGGGACACAGACTGACACACAGACACTAATCACTGGGACACAGACTGACACACAGACACTAATCACTGGGACACAGACTGACACACAGACACTAATCACTGGGACACAGACTGACACACAGACTCTAATCACTGGGACACAGACTGACACACAGACACTAATCACTGGGACACACAGACTGACACACTGACACTAATCACTGGGACACAGACTGACACACAGACACTAATCACTGGGACACAGACTGACACACAGACACTAATCACTGGGACACACAGACTGACACACAGACACTAATCACTGGGACACACAGACCGACACACTGACACTAATCACTGGGACACAGACTGACACACAGACACTAATCACTGGGACACAGACTGACACACAGACTCTAATCACTGGGACACAGACTGACACACAGACACTAATCACTGGGACACAGACTGACACACAGACACTAATCACTGGGACACACAGACTGACACACAGACACTAATCACTGGGACACAGACTGACACACAGACTCTAATCACTGGGACACAGACTGACACACAGACACTAATCACTGGGACACACAGACTGACACACAGACACTAATCACTGGGACACACAGACTGACACACAGACACTAATCACTGGGACACAGACTGACACACAGACACTAATCACTGGGACACAGACTGACACACAGACACTAATCACTGGGACACAGACTGACACACAGACACTAATCACTGGGACACAGACTGACACACAGACACTAATCACTGGGACACAGTGACACACAGACACTAATCACTGGGACACAGACTGACACACAGACACTAATCACTGGGACACACAGACTGACACACAGACACTAATCACTGGGACACAGACTGACACACAGACACTAATCACTGGGACACAGACTGACACACAGACACTAATCACTGGGACACAGACTGACACACAGACACTAATCACTGGGACACACACTGACACACAGACACTAATCACTGGGACACAGACTGACACACAGACACTAATCACTGGGACACAGACTGACACACAGACACTAATCACTGGGACACAGACTGACACACAGACACTAATCACTGGGACACACAGACTGACACACAGACACTAATCACTGGGACACAGACTGACACACAGACACTAATCACTGGGACACACAGACTGACACACAGACACTAATCACTGGGACACAGATGACACACAGACACTAATCACTGGGACACACAGACTGACACACAGACACTAATCACTGGGACACAGACTGACACACAGACACTAATCACTGGGACACACAGACTGACACACAGACACTAATCACTGGGACACAGACTGACACACAGACACTAATCACTGGGACACAGACTGACACACAGACACTAATCACTGGGACACACAGACTGACACACAGACACTAATCACTGGGACACACAGACTGACACACAGACACTAATCACTGGGACACACAGACTGACACACAGACACTAATCACTGGGACACACAGACTGACACACAGACACTAATCACTGGGACACACAGACTGACACACAGACACTAATCACTGGGACACAGACTGACACACAGACACTAATCACTGGGACACACAGTGACACACAGACACTAATCACTGGGACACAGACTGACACACAGACACTAATCACTGGGACACACAGACTGACACACAGACACTAATCACTGGGACACAGACTGACACACAGACACTAATCACTGGGACACACAGTGACACACAGACACTAATCACTGGGACACAGACTGACACACAGACACTAATCACTGGGACACAGACTGACACACAGACACTAATCACTGGGACACAGACTGACACACAGACACTAATCACTGGGACACAGACTGACACACAGACACTAATCACTGGGACACAGACTGACACACAGACACTAATCACTGGGACACAGACTGACACACAGACACTAATCACTGGGACACACAGACTGACACACAGACACTAATCACTGGGACACAGACTGACACACAGACACTAATCACTGGGACACACAGACTGACACACAGACACTAATCACTGGGACACAGACTGACACACAGACACTAATCACTGGGACACAGACTGACACACAGACACTAATCACTGGGACACACAGACTGACACACAGACACTAATCACTGGGACACAGACTGACACACAGACACTAATCACTGGGACACAGACTGACACACAGACACTAATCACTGGGACACAGACTGACACACAGACACTAATCACTGACACACAGACTGACACACAGACACTAATCACTGGGACACACAGACTGACACACAGACACTAATCACTGGGACACACACTGACACACAGACACTAATCACTGGGACACAGACTGACACACAGACACTAATCACTGGGACACACAGACTGACACACAGACACTAATCACTGGGACACACAGACTGACACACAGACACTAATCACTGGGACACAGACTGACACACAGACACTAATCACTGGGACACAGACTGACACACAGACACTAATCACTGGGACACACAGACTGACACACAGACACTAATCACTGGGACACACACTGACACACAGACACTAATCACTGGGACACAGACTGACACACAGACACTAATCACTGGGACACACAGACTGACACACAGACACTAATCACTGGGACACACAGACTGACACACAGACACTAATCACTGGGACACAGACTGACACACAGACACTAATCACTGGGACACAGACTGACACACAGACACTAATCACTGGGACACAGACTGACACACAGACACTAATCACTGGGACACACAGACTGACACACAGACACTAATCACTGGGACACAGACTGACACACAGACACTAATCACTGGGACACAGACTGACACACAGACACTAATCACTGGGACACAGACTGACACACAGACACTAATCACTGGGACACAGACTGACACACAGACACTAATCACTGGGACACAGACTGACACACAGACACTAATCACTGACACACAGACTGACACACAGACAATAATCACTGGGACACAGACTGACACACAGACACTAATCACTGGGACACAGACTGACACACAGACACTAATCACTGGGACACAGACTGACACACAGACACTAATCACTGGGACACACAGACTGACACACAGACACTAATCACTGGGACACAGACTGACACACAGACAATAATCACTGGGACACACAGACTGACACACAGACACTAATCACTGGGACACACAGACTGACACACAGACACTAATCACTGGGACACAGACTGACACACAGACACTAATCACTGGGACACAGACTGACACACAGACACTAATCACTGGGACACACAGACTGACACTAATCACTGGGACACACAGACACTAATCACTGGGACACACACTGACACACAGACACTAATCACTGGGACACACACTGACACACAGACACTAATCACTGGGACACAGACTGACACACAGACACTAATCACTGGGACACACAGACTGACACACAGACACTAATCACTGGGACACAGACTGACACACAGACACTAATCACTGGGACACACAGACTGACACACAGACACTAATCACTGGGACACAGACTGACACACAGACACTAATCACTGGGACACACACTGACACACAGACACTAATCACTGGGACACACAGACTGACACACAGACACTAATCACTGGGACACAGACTGACACACAGACACTAATCACTGGGACACAGACTGACACACAGACACTAATCACTGGGACACACAGACTGACACACAGACACTAATCACTGGGACACACAGACTGACACACAGACACTAATCACTGGGACACACAGACTGACACACAGACACTAATCACTGGGACACAGACTGACACACAGACACTAATCACTGGGACACAGACTGACACACAGACACTAATCACTGGGACACACAGACTGACACACAGACACTAATCACTGGGACACAGACTGACACACAGACACTAATCACTGGGACACACAGACTGACACACAGACACTAATCACTGGGACACAGACTGACACACAGACACTAATCACTGGGACACAGACTGACACACAGACACTAATCACTGGGACACAGACTGACACACAGACACTAATCACTGGGACACAGACTAACACACAGACACTAATCACTGGGACACAGACTGACACACAGACACTAATCACTGGGACACAGACTGACACACAGACACTAATCACTGGGACACAGACTGACACACAGACACTAATCACTGGGACACAGTGACACACAGACACTAATCACTGGGACACACAGACACTAATCACTGGGACACACACTGACACACAGACTCTAATCACTGGACACACACTGACACACAGACACTAATCACTGGGACACACAGACTGACACACAGACTCTAATCACTGGGACACACAGACTGACACACAGACACTAATCACTGGGACACACAGACTGACACACAGACACTAATCACTGGGACACACACTGACACACAGACACTAATCACTGGGACACACAGACTGACACACAGACTCTAATCACTGGGACACACAGACTGACACACAGACACTAATCACTGGGACACACAGACTGACACACAGACACTAATCACTGGGACACAGACTGACACACAGACACTAATCACTGGGACACAGACTGACACACAGACACTAATCACTGGGACACAGACTGACACACAGACACTAATCACTGGGACACAGACTGACACACAGACACTAATCACTGGGACACAGACTGACACACAGACACTAATCACTGGGACACACAGACTGACACACAGACACTAATCACTGGGACACAGACTGACACACAGACACTAATCACTGGGACACAGACTGACACACAGACACTAATCACTGGGACACACAGACTGACACACAGACACTAATCACTGGGACACAGACTGACACACAGACACTAATCACTGGGACACAGACTGACACACAGACACTAATCACTGGGACACACACTGACACACAGACACTAATCACTGGGACACAGACTGACACACAGACACTAATCACTGGGACACACACTGACACACAGACACTAATCACTGGGACACAGACTGACACACAGACACTAATCACTGGGACACACAGACTGACACACAGACACTAATCACTGGGACACACAGGACACACAGACTGACACACAGACACTAATCACTGGGACACAGACTGACACACAGACACTAATCACTGGGACACACACTGACACACAGACACTAATCACTGGGACACAGACTGACACACAGACACTAATCACTGGGACACACAGACTGACACACAGACACTAATCACTGGGACACACAGACTGACACACAGACACTAATCACTGGGACACAAGACTGACACACAGACACTAATCACTGGGACACAGACTGACACACAGACACTAATCACTGGGACACAGACTGACACACAGACACTAATCACTGGGACACAGACTGACACACAGACACTAATCACTGGGACACAGACTGACACACAGACACTAATAATCACTGGGACACACAGACTGACACACAGACACTAATCACTGGGACACAGACTGACACACAGACACTAATCACTGGGACACAGACTGACACACAGACACTAATCACTGGACACACAGACTGACACACAGACACTAATCACTGGGACACAGACTGACACACAGACACTAATCACTGGGACACACAGACTGACACACAGACACTAATCACTGGGACACAAGACTGACACACAGACACTAATCACTGGGACACACACTGACACACAGACACTAATCACTGGGGACACAGACTGACACACAGACACTAATCACTGGGACACACACTGACACACAGACACTAATCACTGGGACACAGACTGACACACAGACACTAATCACTGGGACACAGACTGACACACAGACACTAATCACTGGGACACACAGACTGACACACAGACACTAATCACTGGGACACACAGACTGACACACAGACAGTAATCACTGGGACACAGACTGACACACAGACACTAATCACTGGGGACACAGACTGACACACAGACACTAATCACTGGGACACACAGACTGACACACAGACACTAATCACTGGGACACACAGACTGACACACAGACACTAATCACTGGGACACAGACTGACACACAGACACTAATCACTGGGACACACACTGACACACAGACACTAATCACTGGGACACAGACTGACACACAGACACTAATCACTGGGACACACAGCTGACACACAGACACTAATCACTGGGACACAGACTGACACACAGACACTAATCACTGGGACACACAGACTGACACACAGACACTAATCACTGGGACACACACTGACACACAAGACACTAATCACTGGGACACACACTGACACACAGACACTAATCACTGGGACACAGACTGACACACAGACACTAATCACTGGGACACACACTGACACACAGACACTAATCACTGGGACACACAGACTGACACACAGACACTAATCACTGGGACACAGACTGACACACAGACACTAATCACTGGGACACAGACTGACACACAGACACTAATCACTGGGACACACAGACTGACACACAGACACTAATCACTGGGACACACAGACTGACACACAGACACTAATCACTGGGACACAGACTGACACACAGACACTAATCACTGGGACACACAGACTGACACACAGACACTAATCACTGGGACACAGACTGACACACAGACACTAATCACTGGGACACCAGACTGACACACAGACACTAATCACTGGGACACACAGACTGACACACAGACACTAATCACTGGACACAGACTGACACACAGACACTAATCACTGGGACACAGACTGACACACAGACACTAATCACTGGGACACAGACTGACACACAGACACTAATCACTGGGACACAGACTGACACACAGACACTAATCACTGGGACACAGACTGACACACAGACACTAATCACTGGGACACACGACTGACACACAGAACACTAATCACTGGGACACACACTGACACACAGACACTAATCACTGGGACACAGACTGACACACAGACACTAATCACTGGGACACACACTGACACACAGACACTAATCACTGGGACACACGACTGACACACAGACACTAATCACTGGGACACAGACTGACACACAGACACTAATCATGGGACACACACTGACACACAGACACTAATCACTGGGACACACGACTGACACACAGACACTAATCACTGGGACACAGACTGACACACAGACACTAATCACTGGGACACAGACTGACACACAGACACTAATCACTGGGACACACACTGACACACAGACACTAATCACTGGGACACAGACTGACACACAGACACTAATCACTGGGACACAGACTGACACACAGACACTAATCACTGGGACACAGACTGACACACAGACACTAATCACTGGGACACAGACTGACACACAGACACTAATCACTGGGGACACACAGACTGACACACAGACACTAATCACTGGGACACAGACTGACACACAGACACTAATCACTGGGACACACAGACTGGACACACAGACACTAATCACTGGGACACACAGACTGACACACAGACACTAATCACTGGGGACACAGACTGACACACAGACACTAATCACTGGGACACACAGACTGACACACAGACACTAATCACTGGGACACACAGACTTGACACACAGACACTAATCACTGGGACACAGACTGACACACAGACACTAATCACTGGGACACAGCACTGACACACAGACATAATCACTGGGACACACAGACTGACACACAGACACTAATCACTGGGACACACAGACTGACACACAGACACTAATCACTGGGACACAGACTGACACACAGACACTAATCACTGGACACAGACTGACACACAGACACTAATCACTGGGACACAGACTGACACACAGACACTAATCACTGGGACACACAGACTGACACACAGACACTAATCACTGGGACACACAGACTGACACACAGACACTAATCACTGGGACACAGACTGACACACAGACACTAATCACTGGGACACAGACTGACACACAGACACTAATCACTGGGACACACAGACTGACACACAGACACTAATCACTGGGACACAGACTGACACACAGACACTAATCACTGGACACACACTGACACACAGACACTAATCACTGGGACACAGACTGACACACAGACACTAATCACTGGGACACACAGACTGACACACAGACACTAATCACTGGGACACAGACTGACACACAGACACTAATCACTGGGACACACAGACTGACACACAGACACTAATCACTGGGACACACAGACTGACACACAGACACTAATCACTGGGACACACAGACTGACACACAGACACTAATCACTGGGACACAGACTGACACACAGACACTAATCACTGGGACACAGACTGACACACAGACACTAATCACTGGGACACAGACTGACACACAGACACTAATCACTGGGACACAGACTGACACACAGACACTAATCACTGGGACACAGACTGACACACAGACACTAATCACTGGGACACAGACTGACACACAGACACTAATCACTGGGACACAGACTGACACACAGACACTAATCACTGGGACACACAGACTGACACACAGACACTAATCACTGGGACACACAGACTGACACACAGACACTAATCACTGGGACACAGACTGACACACAGACACTAATCACTGGACACACAGACTGACACACAGACACTAATCACTGGGACACACAGACTGACACACAGACACTAATCACTGGGACACAGACTGACACACAGACACTAATCACTGGGACACAGGACTGACACACAGACACTAATCACTGGGACACACAGACTGACACACAGACACTAATCACTGGACACAGACTGACACACAGACACTAATCACTGGGACACAGACTGACACACAGACACTAATCACTGGGACACAGACTGACACACAGACACTAATCACTGGGACACACAGACTGACACACAGACACTAATCACTGGGACACAGACTGACACACAGACACTAATCACTGGGACACAGACTGACACACAGACACTAATCACTGGGACACAGACTGACACACAGACACTAATCACTGGGACACACAGACACTAATCACTGGACACAGTGACACACAGACACTAATCACTGGGACACCAGACTGACACACAGACACTAATCACTGGGACACAGACTGACACACAGACACTAATCACTGGGACACAGCAGACTGACACACAGACACTAATCACTGGGACACAGACTGACACACAGACACTAATCACTGGGACACACAGACTGACACACAGACACTAATCACTGGGACACAGACTGACACACAGACACTAATCACTGGGACACACAGACTGACACACAGACACTAATCACTGGGACACAGACTGACACACAGACACTAATCACTGGGACACAGACTGACACACAGACACTAATCACTGGGACACACAGACTGACACACAGACACTAATCACTGGGACACAGACTGACACACAGACACTAATCACTGGACACACAGACACTAATCACTGGGACACACAGACTGACACACAGACACTAATCACTGGGACACACAGACTGACACACAGACACTAATCACTGGGACACACAGACTGACACACAGACACTAATCACTGGACTCAGTGACACCAGACACTAATCCTGGACACAGACTGACACACAGACACTAATCACTGGGACACAGACTGACACACAGACACTAATCACTGGGACACAGACTGACACACAGACACTAATCACTGGGACACCAGACTGACACACAGACACTAATCACTGGGACACAGACTGACACACAGACACTAATCACTGGGACACACAGACTGACACACAGACACTAATCACTGGGACACAGACTGACACACAGACACTAATCACTGGGACACAGACTGACACACAGACACTAATCACTGGGACACACAGACTGACACACAGACACTAATCACTGGGACACAGACTGACACACAGACACTAATCACTGGGACACAGACTGACACACAGACACTAATCACTGGGACACAGACTGACACACAGACACTAATCACTGGGACACAGACTGACGACACACAGACACTAATCACTGGACACAGACTGACACACAGACACTAATCACTGGGACACAGACTGACACACAGACACTAATCACTGGGACACAGACTGACACACAGACACTAATCACTGGGACACAGACTGACACACAGACACTAATCACTGGGACACAGACTGACACACAGACACTAATCACTGGGACACAGACTGACACACAGACACTAATCACTGGGACACAGACTGACACACAGACACTAATCACTGGACACAGCTGACACACAGACACTAATCACTGGGACACAGACTGACACACAGACACTAATCACTGGGACACACACTGACACACAGACACTAATCACTGGGACACACACTGACACACAGACACTAATCACTGGGACACAGACTGACACACAGACACTAATCACTGGGACACAGACTGACACACAGACACTAATCACTGGACACAGACTGACACACAGACACTAATCACTGGGACACACAGACTGACACACAGACACTAATCACTGGGACACAGACTGACACACAGACACTAATCACTGGGACACACAGACTGACACACAGACACTAATCACTGGACACAGACTGACACACAGACACTAATCACTGGGACACAGACTGACACACAGACACTAATCACTGGGACACACAGACTGACACACAGACACTAATCACTGGACACAGACTGACACACAGACACTAATCACTGGGACACAGACTGACACACAGACACTAATCACTGGGACACAGACTGACACACAGACACTAATCACTGGGACACAGACTGACACACAGACACTAATCACTGGGACACAGACTGACACACAGACACTAATCACTGGGACACAGACTGACACACAGACACTAATCACTGGGACACAGACTGACACACAGACACTAATCACTGGACACACACTGACACACAGACTCTAATCACTGGGACACAGACTGACACACAGACACTAATCACTGGGACACAGACTGACACACAGACACTAATCACTGGGACACAGACTGACACACAGACACTAATCACTGGGACACAGACTGACACACAGACACTAATCACTGGGACACACCAGACAATAATCACTGGGACACAGACTGACACACAGACACTAATCACTGGGACACAGACTGACACACAGACACTAATCACTGGGACACACAGACTGACACACAGACACTAATCACTGGGACACACAGACTGACACACAGACACTAATCACTGGGACACAGACTGACACACAGACACTAATCACTGGGACACACAGACTGACACACAGACACTAATCACTGGGACACAGACTGACACACAGACACTAATCACTGGGACACAGACTGACACACAGACAGCTAATCACTGGGACACACACTGACACACAGACACTAATCACTGGGACACACAGACTGACACACAGACACTAATCACTGGGACACACACTGACACACAGACACTAATCACTGGGACACACAGACTGACACACAGACACTAATCACTGGGACACACAGCTGACACACAGACACTAATCACTGGGACACAGTGACACACAGACACTAATCACTGGGACACAGACTGACACACAGACACTAATCACTGGGACACAGACTGACACACAGACACTAATCACTGGGACACAGACTGACACACAGACACTAATCACTGGGACACAGACTGACACACAGACACTAATCACTGGGACACACAGACTGACACACAGACACTAATCACTGGGACACAGACTGACACACAGACACTAATCACTGGACACAGACTGACACACAGACACTAATCACTGGGACACACAGACTGACACACAGACACTAATCACTGGGACACAGACTGACACACAGACACTAATCACTGGGACACACAGACTGACACACAGACACTAATCACTGGACGACACAGACACTAATCACTGGGACACAGACTGACACACAGACACTAATCACTGGGACACACACTGACACACAGACACTAATCACTGGGACACAGACTGACACACAGACACTAATCACTGGGACACACACTGACACACAGACACTAATCACTGGGACACACAGACTGACACACAGACACTAATCACTGGGACACAGACTGACACACAGACACTAATCACTGGGACACAGACTGACACAGACACTAATCACTGGGACACACAGACTGACACACAGACACTAATCACTGGGACACAGACTGACACACAGACACTAATCACTGGGACACAGACTGACACACAGACACTAATCACTGGGACACACAGACTGACACACAGACACTAATCACTGGGACACACGACTGACACACAGACACTAATCACTGGGACACAGACTGACACACAGACACTAATCACTGGGACACAGACTGACACACAGACACTAATCACTGGGACACACACTGACACACAGACACTAATCACTGGGACACAGACTGACACACAGACACTAATCACTGGGACACAGACTGACACACAGACACTAATCACTGGGACACACAGACTGACACACAGACACTAATCACTGGGACACAGACTGACACACAGACACTAATCACTGGGACACACAGACTGACACACAGACACTAATCACTGGGACACAGACTGACACACAGACACTAATCACTGGGACACAGTGACACACAGACACTAATCACTGGGACACAGACTGACACACAGACACTAATCACTGGGACACAGACTGACACACAGACACTAATCACTGGGACACAGACTGACACACAGACACTAATCACTGGGACACAGACTGACACACAGACACTAATCACTGGGACACACAGACTGACACACAGACACTAATCACTGGGACACAGACTGACACACAGACACTAATCACTGGGACACACACTGACACACAGACACTAATCACTGGGACACAGACTGACACACAGACACTAATCACTGGGACACACACTGACACACAGACACTAATCACTGGGACACAGACTGACACACAGACACTAATCACTGGGACACAGACTGACACACAGACACTAATCACTGGGACACAGACTGACACACAGACACTAATCACTGGGACACACACTGACACACAGACACTAATCACTGGGACACACAGACTGACACACAGACACTAATCACTGGGACACAGACTGACACACAGACACTAATCACTGGGACACAGACTGACACACAGACACTAATCACTGGGACACAGACTGACACACAGACACTAATCACTGGGACACAGACTGACACACAGACACTAATCACTGGACACAGACTGACACAGACACTAATCACTGGGACACAGACTGACACACAGACACTAATCACTGGGACACCAGACTGACACACAGACACTAATCACTGGGACACAGACTGACACACAGACACTAATCACTGGGACAGACTGACACACAGACACTAATCACTGGGACACAGACTGACACACAGACACTAATCACTGGGACACAGACTGACACACAGACACTAATCACTGGGACACAGACTGACACACAGACACTAATCACTGGGACACAGACTGACACACAGACACTAATCACTGGGACACAGACTGACACACAGACACTAATCACTGGGACACAGACTGACACACAGACACTAATCACTGGGACAACAGACTGACACACAGACACTAATCACTGGACACAGACTGACACACAGACACTAATCACTGGGACACAGACTGACACACAGACACTAATCACTGGGACACAGACTGACACACAGACACTAATCACTGGGACACAGACTGACACACAGACACTAATCACTGGGACACAGACTGACACACAGACACTAATCACTGGGACACAGACTGACACACAGACACTAATCACTGGGACACAGACTGACACACAGACACTAATCACTGGGACACAGACTGACACACAGACCTAATCTGGACAGACTGACACACAGACACTAATCACTGGGACACACAGACTGACACACAGACACTAATCACTGGGACACAGACTGACACACAGACACTAATCACTGGGGACACAGACTGACACACAGACACTAATCACTGGGACACAGACTGACACACAGACACTAATCACTGGGACACAGACTGACACACAGACACTAATCACTGGGACACAGACTGACACACAGACACTAATCACTGGGACACACAGACTGACACACAGACACTAATCACTGGGACACAGACTGACACAGAACTGGACACACTGAACACTAATCACTGGGACACAGACTGACACACAGACACTAATCACTGGGACACAGACTGACACACAGACACTAATCACTGGGACACAGACTGACACACAGACACTAATCACTGGGACACAGACTGACACACAGACACTAATCACTGGGACACACAGACTGACACACAGACACTAATCACTGGGACACAGACTGACACACAGACACTAATCACTGGGACACACAGACTGACACACAGACACTAATCACTGGGACACAGACTGACACACAGACACTAATCACTGGGACACACAGACTGACACACAGACACTAATCACTGGGACACACAGACTGACACACAGACACTAATCACTGGGACACAGACTGACACACAGACACTAATCACTGGGACACAGACTGACACACAGACACTAATCACTGGGACACAGACTGACACACAGACACTAATCACTGGGACACAGACTGACACACAGACACTAATCACTGGGACACAGACTGACACACAGACACTAATCACTGGGACACAGACTGACACACACAGACACTAATCACTGGGACACAGACTGACACACAGACACTAATCACTGGGACACAGACTGACACACAGACACTAATCACTGGGGACACAGACTGACACACAGACACTAATCACTGGGACACAGACTGACACACAGACACTAATCACTGGGACACAGACTGACACACAGACTCTAATCACTGGGACACAGACTGACACACAGACACTAATCACTGGGACACACAGACTGACACACAGACACTAATCACTGGGACACAGACTGACACACAGACACTAATCACTGGGACACAGACTGACACACAGACACTAATCACTGGGACACACAGACTGACACACAGACACTAATCACTGGGACACACAGACCTGACACACTGACACTAATCACTGGGACACAGACTGACACACAGACACTAATCACTGGGACACAGACTGACACACAGACACTAATCACTGGGACACAGACTGACACACAGACACTAATCACTGGGACACAGACTGACACACAGACACTAATCACTGGGACACAGACTGACACACAGACACTAATCACTGGGACACAGACTGACACACAGACACTAATCACTGGGGACACAGACTGACACACAGACACTAATCACTGGGACACACAGACTGACACACAGACACTAATCACTGGACACAGACTGACACAAGACCTAATCACTGGGACACAGACTGACACACAGACACTAATCACTGGGACACAGACTGACACACAGACACTAATCACTGGGACACAGACTGACACACAGACACTAATCACTGGACACAGACTGACACACAGACACTAATCACTGGGACACACAGACTGACACACAGACACTAATCACTGGGACACAGACTGACACACAGACACTAATCACTGGGACACAGACTGACACACAGACACTAATCACTGGGACACAGACTGACACACAGACACTAATCACTGGGACAACAGACTGACACACAGACACTAATCACTGGGACACACGACTGACACACAGACACTAATCACTGGGACACAGACTGACACACAGACACTAATCACTGGACACAGACTGACACACAGACACTAATCACTGGGACACACAGACTGACACACAGACACTAATCACTGGGACACAGACTGACACACAGACACTAATCACTGGGACACAGACTGACACACAGACACTAATCACTGGGACACAGACTGACACACAGACACTAATCACTGGGACACCAGACTGACACACAGACACTAATCACTGGGACACAGTACTGACACACAGACACTAATCACTGGGACACAGACTGAACACACAGACACTAATCACTGGGACACACAGACTGACACACAGACACTAATCACTGGGACACACAGACTGACACACAGACACTAATCACTGGGACACACAGACTGACACACAGACAACTAATCACTGGGACACAGACTGACACACAGACACTAATCACTGGGACACAGACTGACACACAGACACTAATCACTGGGACACACAGCTGACACACAGACACTAATCACTGGGACACAAAGACTGACAGCACAGACACTAATCACTA